>NC_056733.1:1106936717-1107034217 GCF_019279795.1 Protopterus annectens
AGAGGACAGGAAGAAATGGAAACAGATGATCTGCTGTGGTGACCCCTAATGGGAGCAGCCGAAAGAAGAAGAAGTTGTTCAGCATCATCTGTGGACCTTGATTTTTGTTAGAAAGGGCAGGAGTTTATAATTGGTATTATAGGATGTTCACTGAAACACACAAACTATAAACAGTCGGGAGAAGGATCAATTTACCCTATAGCATATCTTCAGGATCTACAAGGAATCTGAAGCATATGACACAAGCTGAGGGAGGATTTGCAAGCTCTCCACAGTAGGCTGCCAAGCTGTGAACTGACCTGGAGAACCAGGGACTGGGAAGCAACAACTACTATGTTCTAATCAAAAACCTTGTAAGAAAAGAAGGTAAGACAGCCAACCCCCCCCCACCCAAAAAAAAAAAATCTGCATACATTTAACTTGTTTGTGTCACTACTTATATGGTTTAACTGTTCTGTCTGGCACCAAATCATATTGAGTGGGAGTTTTTTTTTTTTGAAAAAAAAAATGTTTTTGAAAGGAGTGCTACATAAGAAGCCCACAAGAAAAATGGGCTCCTCCTTGGGATCTTAATTCATCCCATCCAATGACGCTCTTCTGAGTTTTTACTTAAAACTCAAACTCCCAATGGGTTTGGCCTGGACCTTTTAAAAAAATGAAGTTACTGCCTGACAGTTCAGCAAATGTTTAAGAGGTGCAGGGGTCTGTTGTGCAGGAAGGGCAACCATACAGTCTAGCTCAAGGACTGAGTTAGAGCCTGTAAAATATGGACAATGTATATTTCTAATGAAAGCTATCTCTAGTAAAAGACAGACAGCATGTGTCTATACTCTGCTTTACACACAACAGCCAAGTTCCTCATAGGGAATAAGGAAAACTACATCAAAGTACCTTGAGGTGTCGTGCAAAATGAGAATTTATATGGTAACACCTAACGTAAATGGAATATAAAAGGAAGCATGTTACTTTAGCAGAGTAGTAAAAGTTATACAGCGATATTTGTGGAGGGGGGATTTGGACTTTAGCTGGGTCAGGAACAACATCCTGATCAGCTGAAATTAATTTTCCCAGGATACAGCCTGTAGCCAGCATACCTAAGTATTTCTGGAACACTTATAGTATACAGTACAGGACATGGGTGTTACTGCAGCACTGAACTTCAAAACTTGGATATTGGGGTGCTCTTCCACTGGCTATCCCCTGCCTTAGGTGAGGGTGCAGCTGTCTAGACTAGAGACCAAGTGATTAGGAGAACTTATTCATTCACTTCGTGGCCACCAAAGAAATGATGTTTTATATTCCTAGTATGGTACTTTAGTACAGAGTATCCACACCAAGAGGGTGTTCATCATACAAATGGGGAAGAAAGAAGGGAGCTGCTGCAGAATTGGTAACTGAGGAAAAGGTGAAGAATTCCTGAATATGACAAATAACAAATAACAGTGCATTCCATTACGGTGCAAAACTGATTTTTTTTTTGGGGGGGGGGCTTCATTTCTTCTACTGTCACATGATCTGCCTGAAAACTAGTGGGATAGCATGAGGTGAAGCTAGAATAACATGTGGGATAGGAAAATGTTTTCAAAAAGATACTTATTTTGTGGCTTATAGTGAAACTCAACCTAGTACAGTATGGAAGGAATTAACAAAGTTAGTACACAGACTCGATGTTTAAGGCTCCTGCTTTACACGTGCAGAGTTCAGTCTTGTCACCTAATTACTATCTCTCATGAGTTGACATGTTTTTATAGGTAGTTCGGATTGCAGAGTTCAGTCTTGTCACCTAATTACTACCTCTAATGAGTGGACATGTTTCTCCAGGTACTTTGGATCCAAAACACATATCAGTTGATTGGCTACACTTAGCTGTCTGGTTCTGAAAAGCATCCAGGAAGGATCAGTTAAACTACCCTTTTGACAAACAGAAAAAAAAATGGATTTTTACTAAAAGATCACTTGCTTATGGGTAATGGGAGTACAAAGAGTAATGTGGATACACTGATGTTTGGTGAATTTGATTACTGTACAGTCAAATACATTCACAGATTGCCAGTTTGATTCAGTCTATAAGCCAAAAGGGCAAAGTGAGAAAGTAAAACAAAATTCTAAAGAAATTATATTTTTAATTTGCATGTTTATGTGGAGGGTAGATGAAGACCTTACCTCACCACAAGGGGAGGTTATACACATCTCCCATATTATTTAATTGAAATCTATATTGGTACATCTGTGGAATTTCCCTTTGCATTGTATTTTGTTTCAGGCATCTGGACATGATGAAATGAGCTTCAACACACCTCACTGAGGCCAGTCTATTGGATACTGGTGAATGCACCTTGAAGTCATTTAGAGGGGATTGCATCCTTTCAGGAAGGATCCTGGACTTTTCAATGTATAATCTTTATTGAGATAAATACTGGAATCTGAAAAAGGCGGTGGTGGTGATGCGGTAGCGTTGTCGCCTCATAGTAAGACACTGTTCGGTTCGATTCTCAGCTAGAGCGTCTTCTGCGTGGAGACATGCATGAATGGGCGTACCTTCGTTGAAGGTTGTGCATCAGGCCTGGCAAGCCGGTACGTAAAAATCAACTACCAATCATTAGCGGACTGGCGTTCCACTGTGGCGACCCCTAACCGGGAAAAGCCGAAAGACACAAACAAACAAACTGGAATCTGAAAAAGATGGATGGAAGTAAAATGTTGACAGTCAATAACTGTTTCCACTGACAACAAATGAGAATAAACATTATGCAAAAGTAAAAAAAATAGAAAGCAGTAAATGTGATATTTTTGGGACTTGGAAAACAGAGAGATGCTTAATGAATAGAAAGGACAGAAGAGAATATCAAGCAGGCAGTAACAGAATCTGTCAGACAAACCACATTTGGAAGTACAAGATATATTAGAATAACTTGATACAGGGATAGCACCCTGGAAACAGCCAGCACGAATATCGTGTCTGTTACTGAGTTAAGTTAATTAAGGTCACAGTGAAAGACATTTCTAGGAAGTGACTCAACCACGCATATTCTGCAGAGAAGGGATAGCAAGAGAGCAGAAGAGGCAAATCTAGCTCATGTTGTTGCAGCATATATGGAAAGAAAATAATATATAATAGGGAGAGGTGTTGCAGCAGAGGTGCTGAGGGTCATGTCCAGGGGAAAAAAGGAGGCAACTGAACTATAAATGATGAGTACCGCATTCTTGCTCTTATTATTTTAATACCCTATTTCTTCTCTCTCTCTCCTCTTATAAACCCCTTTACCTTCTCCCTCATTTGCTCCTACTTCTCCCTCCTCTTATACCTCATCATTGTAAATACTGCATATCTTATACATTATAAGCGTTATGTACTCCATTTGCCCTCTGGAAGGTTTGTTATTGGCATTTTACTGGTTTCATATCAGATGTAGCATTGTTCTGTTCAGCAATTTCTTACAATGGTTCTTTGCATTTTGGTATGTCTCTTTTTTCAGCTGAAATGGCTTGAAAATGGTCCATGCGGATCAGTGTTCTACCCTGATTAACAAATGTAAACGTAATAGCTAAATGAATGAATACTACATTTAATTGATTTATTTGTTAACTGGTTGAATCAACTGGTCTATTGCAAACTATTTTTGACATGACCTAAGTCAAAAGGGCAAGGTTAAAACAAGACACATGGATAGTATAGATATTTGAGATAGGAAGAAACAGGAGTCCTTAAAGAAAACATACACATGCTCCATAGATCTAGATAGCAACCAGAGGCAGCACTGAACTCTATACCGTAAATTTGCAAGCCAAAACCTTAAACAATGATTTATTATGCCACTCTACCTCACCCTTTATGTCTAGTTTTTCATAGTTTATTATGAAAATCAGAGATGTAACCTGATCTCACACCTCACAATTTTCTTATTGCTGGAGTTCACCTGCATGTTTTCAATGCATTATACCCTACTAGAAACAAAAATGTCTGCAGGAAACAGCTATCTGGCCCAATAATTAATATCCTGCATCATCCGTTTAAAGGTTACATCTCCCTTAAGCTTTGTCTATGGTCTTTTAAAGTCTCACACCATGCTTGTACAGATCTCCTTTTCTGGAAGTCAACCAAGAATGTAACACTCTTTATGTGAAACGATGCTTCTCCACATTTTGTCTTATGTTTTCCGTCTTTCAACCTCATGGAAGCTTTGTCTATGGTCTTTTAAAGTCTCACACCATGCTTGTACAGATCTCCTTTTCTGGAAGTCAACCAAGAATGTAACACTCTTTATGTGAAACGATGCTTCTCCACATTTTGTCTTATGTTTTCCGTCTTTCAACCTCATGGAATGCCCCCCCCCCCCTCCAACTCTCCTAATATCTCCTTTTCAGAAGATGTTGTCTCCTGCAACTTAATTATGCCTTTAATGTATTAAGATTTATTTATTTAACATTTGTTGACTGGGAAAGTTTGACTAGGACAGAGCTTATTTTCAGCGAGGCCCAGGGAGAAACACTCCAGATGCATGTCTTTGGAATGTGGGAGGAAACCAGAGTACCCAAATGAAACCCATGTGAATACAGGGAGGACATACAGGCTCCACACAGAAGGCACCCCAGCCAAGAATCAAACCGGAGAACCTCTTGCTGTGAGGCAACAACGTTAACCACTGCACTGCCCAAGATGTTCTTATTATACTCCTTTTTTCATGAAACATGTAAATTCCCTTAATTCATCTTTATGTGATTTCTAGCATATATCTTTACATCTTTATTTCTTTTAAATGCTTCCACTCTGTTTGAATCCTTTATAAAATTCTGCTATCCAGAATTGGGTTGACTCTTTTCAAAGAATTACTATGACTAGCTATGCTGGAAGGCTTTCCACTGATTCCTCATTATTTTTACAAATAAATGCTTCTTTGGGTTTCCATTTCGGCTCATGCTTCCTTTCAGTTTCAGAGCATAACTACCATTTGTGGAACACACTTTAAGTTAAGTTTTATGGATTATTAGTATCCATCCATCAGCAGGCATCTCATACCTACACGTTATTGTACTTTTTCTATGGTCATACGGCGTCTCCATAGGTTTATAAGTAAATACTATGTTATCAGTCTGCAGGCTACTACAAGCCTAGCCAATAACCAGAGGTCAGACTCAAACTCTCTGCTTTGCATCTATGAAGTAAAGACCTTACTATATTTACGTAATGGTTACATTATGCCGACCCATTCCCTGATCAGGATCATATTGCCATTTTTTATTGGGAATTGATATGAAGCTATTTGGGTCTCTAGTATGCACCTTCTATAGACATGCTACTGCCCTCTGTTTCTGAGTGATAGAGATGTGTTTTTTAGAACAGAGCACCTAATTACCCAGAGACTCTTTCCAGAGAAGTCCTTGCATACTTTCAAGATTGCTGTCTGCCTATAGTGTAATCTCCTGTTGTGTATCACTCTTGTCTTTCTTCATACAAACATACACATACTCACTCACAGATACACATACACACACACACACACAGACACATACATACACACACACACACACACACACACATTTATGGAATGCATAGGATGTGATAGATGATATTTGAAATACCTTCAGCTATAACGTTTAGAGAACAAGTTTGAAGAAAAGTATTGAAACCACAATCCCACAAGGCTACAAGATATTTCATGTATCACACAAACTAGAAGCCAAAATACTCTAGTAACCCATTTTCCTGTGTTTTTAGGGTTTCTCATCAACTTTGGTGGGCTACATTAATTGCCTAAGTTTCTAATGAATTAGTCTTGAAGTAGCTTGTATAGGTTTCTGTGAATGGAGTGTATTGTGTGCGTTTTTCTACTCTAGCTCTGACAATGTCTGTGTCTGTTAATGCTTTCATGTATTCTTGTAGTGTGGAGTCTGTAGTGGAGTGTGGTGTAGTATAGGTAGTGTAGAGTAGTGTGGGTAGTATAGTATAGTGTGAGTAGTGTAGTGTAGTGTGGTATAGTGTAGTTAGTGTAGTGTGAGTAGTGTAGCGTGGTGTAGTATAGGAAGTGTAGTGTGAGTAGTGTAGTGTAGTGTGGTATAGTGTAGGTAGTATAGTGTGGGTACTGTAGTGTAGTGTGGTGTAGTATAGGTAGTGTAGTGTAGTGTGGGTAGTGTAGTGTAGTGCAGTGTAGTGTGAGTAGTGTATTATAGTGTGGTATAGTGTAGGTAGTGTAGTGTGGGTACTGTAGTGTAGTATGGTGCAGTGTGGGTAGTGTAGTGTAGTATGGTGTTGTGTTGGTAGTGTAGTGTAGTGTAAGTAGTGTAGTGTAGTGTAGGAACTATAATTTAGTGTATTGTGAGCAGTGTAGGGTAGCGTGAGTAGTGTAGTGTGGTATAGTGTAGATACTGTAGTGTAGTAAGAATAGTGTAGTGTAGTTAGTATAGTGTAGGTAATGTAGTGTAGTGTGAGTAGTGTAGTATAATGTAGTGTGGCATAGTGCAGGTAGTATAGTGTAGTGTGAGTAGTGTAGTGTAGAATTGGTAGTGTGGGTAGTATGGTGTAGTGAGGGTAGAGTCGTGTAGTGTGGATAGTGTAGTGTTGTGCTGGTAATGCGGCTAATGTAGTGTAAGGTATTGTAGTGTGGTGTGGGTAGTGTTGTATAGTGTGGTGTGGTATAGTGTAGGTAGTGTAGCATAGTGTGGGAGTGTAGTGTAGTATGGTTTGCATGGGGAGTGTAGTGTAGTATGGTGTAGTGTAGTGTGAATAGTGTAGTGTAGTTTACTGTAGTGTATTGTGGGTAGTGTAGTGCAGTGTAAGGTAGTATACAGTAGTACTATGTTGGTAGTGTGGGGTAGTGCAGTCTAGTGTAAGGTACTGTAGTGTGGTGTGGGTAGGATAGTGTAATGTAAGGTAGTGTAGTTTAGCATGGGTTGTGTATTGTTGTTTAGTGTGGGTAGTATAGTGTAGTGTGGGTGGTGTAGTGTAGGTTCATAGTTTCATAGGAGGTTATTATGCTAGCAGCCCTACAGCCCATATAAGCCTAGCCATGTGTAGTGTGGGTAGTGTAGTGTAGTGTATGTTACTGTAGTGTCGTTTACTGTAGTGTATTATGAGTAGTGTACTGTAGTGTAGTGTGGGTAGTGTAGAGTGGTGTGGGTAGTATAGTGTGATTTGGGTAGGATAGTGTAGTGTAGGGTAGTGTACTGTATTGTGGGTAGTCTAGTGTAGTGTGGGTAGTGTAGTATAGTGTACTGTATAGTGGGCATTGTAGTGGGTAGTGTAGTGTGAGCAATGTAGTGTAGTGTAAGTTAGTGTAGTGTGGTATATTGTAGTGTATTGTGCGTAGTGTGAGTAGTGTAGTGCAATGTATTGTAGTCTGGTGTGGGTAGGATAGTGTAGTGTAGTGTGGGTAGTATAGTGTAGTGTAGTGTACTGTATTGTGGGTAGTGTAGTGTAATGTAGTGTAGTGTCGGTACTGTAGAGTAATGTGATGTGGGCAGTGTAGTGTAGTGTGGGTAATGTAGTATAGTGTCGGTAGTATAGTGTGGTGTGGCGTAGTGTGGGTAGTGTAGTGTAGCGTTGTGTAGTGCATTATAGTGTGGGTAGTGTGGATAGTGTAGTATAGTCAGGGCTGTGTTTGGATATGTTAGTTTCATAGTTATGCTTTTTGGTCAATATAGTTTTAATTCATTTAAATGATTAAAACAAGATCAGTTTTGCTGGCAATGCCACTTTCTGGTTGGATAATTGTATTTTTATATATTAACTTTTGTTTCATTTTGATGTAAACAAATTTCATTTTGTGAAATCACTCCCCTTCAGCCATTTAAATGTATTAGCCATCTTACCATATTCCATACAGCCACAATACAAAGTGCCCACCCCTTCCAATCTATCTTGTTCTTTTAAAATTAGTGGCTCTCCACTTAGATTGCTAAAGCTTAAGTTAGCCCTCTTTCATATCTAACCACTTAGTGTACACTGCATCTCTTAGGATATTAACCCATTTTTTTCATCTTATCTTTAAAATCTGCAACATCTAGTCCATGACCACCAATTATTGCAAAGCCCATATTCTGCCTCTCAGTAGTCATCTTGGGATTAGTGTTTGTTTTGGTCCTGGTGAGAGAAGGAGCATAGGGACATTATTTCCTGGAGACTGCTGATCATCAGAAAGCCTGATGACTGCTTCATTGGTGCAGCTTGGAATTTGTGCTTGCATTTTGGTTCTGGTGAGTGAAGGATCTGAGTGCATTGATTCCCAACTGTTTCTGACTGGACAGTGTTGGACATTCCTGATTGGTCTTGTTTCTATTCAAGGCATCTACCAGGGAAAGACTGCAACAAGCTGACAGACCCTTGCATCACCTGGGACAAGACCGTTGATCACCAAAGAGCCCGTGGCTTGCTTCTCATCTTGGGATTAGTGCTACTGTTTTGCTTCTGGTGAGAGAAGAAGAATAGAGGCATTGACTGTGTGGCAGCAGCATGAAACTGTGGTGAGACCAGCACTAGTAGTAGCCAGGCATCATTCTTGACAAGCTAATTCTTTCTATTCAGTAAGTACTGCTTGATTAGCTGCTGTCTACCTCCCTAAATACTTCGTTCATAAATCATCAGGGTTTATTACTTTCTCCTCAAGTGTTTGTCAGTGCCCTTTATAGAGGCAGACACCTTGAGCTGATATTTTCTCCATAAAAGCACACTTGAAATTTGACCACCACCCAGCTGCACACAGGGGAACTAGTTATATATTTTTTTTTTTTTTTTTTTTTTATCATTTGTTGATCGGGAAAGTCCAACTAGGTTCCACAGAGCCTGTTTTCAGCAGAGGCCCGGGGAGAAATGCTCCAGATGCATGTTTTTGGAATGTGGGAGGAAACCGGAGAACCCGGAGGAAACCCACGTGAACACAGGGAGAACATGCAAACTCCACACAGAAGGCACCCCAGCCGAGTTTGCAGTGAAAAGCACTGCTCCCAGAGTTGCAAACCAGATGGATACTCCTGACATTACTTTATATTCCCACTGCAACCGTTTAGTCAATAAAAAGAGCCTGTTGCCAAGTTAACAATTCACAAAGGGTTGTATTTAAGGATACTACCCCCCTTCTCTGCTCCAGCTCCCACAGGTGTTGGTGTCCCAAACTATGCTGATATCCAGAAGTAGGAGTGGTAAATGACACTATATGAATGACACAAAGCTTGTTGAGGCATTATCTCCAACAATACTGCACTCTTGTTCTACATTACAGTTTGTTGTTACATACTAACAGTCCTAAATTCTGGGTTTGCATTTCTGCTTTTAGAAACAAACGCTTGCACATGTTTTTGCTTGCCTGCTTATTAAATGTAGAGCAAAATTCTGGGTCTGCATTACCATGTAACAGCATATCTACTTGCAAAATTTTCTTTTTAACTCATAATTAAACACACTCAGTCTCCGAATTTGCAGTAGTTGATTTCAAATTGTTTTCTTTCTAAATTTGTTTCTGGTTATGTTTCATTAACCATACAATCAGAAGATGGCTGGGCATCTTTTATATGAATGTTTTCAGACAGTTTTATTTCTATAGACTCTGTCTTTGGTTTGGTAGCCTTCTAACCCATGTTTTCAGACAGTTTCCTTTTCACATTTTTTGTTATAAAATTGCCCTTCTGCTCATCATGACAATTTTTAAAGTATGGAGGCTTTGTATATGAAACATCCACCCCTGGTAACTATCATATTGATAACACACCCCTTAGAGATGACCCAGTAGTCAGGGACTTAGGGACACACATAGCTAGTAATCTAGCTTTTGACCATCACGTGTCTACAGTAGTGAGGCAATCATTCTATGTTGAGCAACTTATAAACAAAGGTATGGCATCTAAGTCAAAGGAAGTCTTTGTTCCACTGTATTCGGCATTCATCAGACCTATCATTGAGTACAATGCCCCCTTTGGTATGTACCTAACCAGGCATATCTAAACAGTTGGAACGTCCACAGATGTTCCTCACTAAAAGAATACAGGGCTTAAGTAAAATGTCCTATGCAGATCACCTCAAGGCTCTATCCCTGTATTCTGTATCCTACAGGCTTTTGAGGGGAGATCTATGCCTGACATACAGGGCATTGTCAGACCCCACTCTGGAACTTCTGCATATCCGCAAAACAAACAGTACTAGAATTACCCATTCTAAAGACTTGAACCTTGCCTGTGATATAAATAGGATCTCAGGAACAGGCTCCCCATCCATGTGAAGCAGAGTTCCTCCCTAATCCAGTACAAGTGCAACCTGGACAATTGGATG
This sequence comes from Protopterus annectens, assembly GCF_019279795.1. Classification (NCBI taxonomy): domain Eukaryota; kingdom Metazoa; phylum Chordata; order Ceratodontiformes; family Protopteridae; genus Protopterus; species Protopterus annectens. Next base: position 1,106,946,973 of record NC_056733.1, read on the forward strand.
AGGAACAGGAAATTCATCCCTGGTTTGGCACCTCTTTCTGCAATGGACACAGGCAGCCTGTAAATGGTTCATCTCCCAGGCCCTAGTTTATAAATGTTTCATCTCCCAAGCCCCTGTTTACACTTATCAAGGAACAGGAAATTCATCCCTGGTTTGGCACCTATGTCTCCAATGGACACAGGCAGCCTGTAACTGGTTCATCTCCCAGGCCCTAGTTTATAAATGTTTCATCTCCCAAGCCCCTGTTTACACTTATCAAGGAACAGGAAATTCATCCCTGGTTTGGCACCTATGTCTCCAATGGACACAGGCAGCCTGTAAATGGTTCATCTCCCAGGCCCTAGTTTATAAATGTTTCATCTCCCAAGCCCCTGTTTACACTTATCAAGGAACAGGAAATTCATCCCTGGTTTGGCACCTCTGTCTCCAATGGACACAGGCAGCCTGTAAATGGTTCATCTCCCAGGCCCTAGTTTATAAATGATTCATCTCCCAAGCCCCTGTTTACACTTATCAAGGGTATCAGAACTTGTCAGAGATTTGAGATGCATGGTTAGGCTTAAAAAGGCCCTTGTGGTCGTTAGCCTAGTAAACACCTATGAACCTATGAACCTATCTATGTAAATTTTTCCTTCAGTGGCTTAAATGAAAGTTTTTATAAACTTTGATTTTTTTTTTGATATGCCAAATACATAACCAGATAATTCATCAGTTTCTTTTTCCTTTGCTTCATATTATTTACCAAGCATGGTTTATTTTGTCCCTTGTAACTTCAGTTTTCTGATGTTAATATTTCCAGATTCATTGTCATGCTTTCACTAGATTTATTCAGGCATGTCCTTTCACAAGTTTTACACTAATGCTTCACAAATTTTGCATCAGCAAACTGATCTCTAGCCTTGTATTTCATAACAACTTTTAAATGGGCATTTATACTTCTAGGCTTTTCTGTGGAGCTGTTTAAAGTCTCATTTCAAAATTTTTGTCTTCTGTAATCAGTTGTCATTCACTACTTTTGAACTCTTTACATTTCTGGATATTTCTCTATGGAGGCTTTCTGCTCTTGGTTCAGATTTTGTTGTCATATATACTCAAAAAGGGCAATAAAATTGATGTAATTTTCCACACTTACTGCCACAAATTCAAGCATTTTTATCAGACTGCACCCCCCCCCCCCACACACACACACACATTTCTTCATATGCTGGAAATTGCTTTGCAAGTGGATCTGCCTGACTTTTGCAGTTGGCACTTTGGAGCAGCAGCTGACACATCCATATGTGTGTGTGTGTGTGTGTGTGTGTGTGTGTGTGTGTGTGTGTGTGTGAGGAAACAACACAGGCTCAAGGAATTGTTTTTTTCCTCCTGTTGCCTGATGACCATCAACCCCCTTTCAACAAGATGACCCATTCATCCCCCTTATCATCGGGGGTGAGTATCATCTGAGAGGGATCATCATGTAGGCAGCTATCAGGGACAGTTCAACATTTGTTTAATTTCCTTTGTCCCTACTCCCAGCGACAGCCCACTGGTGAGGCATGCAATGAGTATCAGCTTTGCTCTGCTCCTCACTTCCACAAGGGGTTGACATTGGCAGGACTGATTTGATCACCCACAGGAGGTACAGTGTCGTTGTTTCTCCACTCTCCACCAGGGAAGATCACTCATACGCATGTATCCCTGACCACATGCCTCACTCCTCCCAAGATAGGCATGTCCATTCTCCATATCTGCACCATAAAGTGCTCAAGCTGCTACTCAAACTCAGGTTGCCTTGGCCCATAGTCAGGGTTTTATCCTTCTATCCCCACTGTTGCAAACTCACAAAGCTGTTATTTTTAGTTTTGGTAATAGTTTCCAGAACCTGGTCCACAGTGATAACGGGAGAAGCAGTGTTAAGAGATTCGTAAAAAATAAAAAAATGAACAAGTACAGGAATCTGAGTAGTTCCAACCTTTGTAATGTGTGAGAGTGGGTACTTGCTGTTCTTAAATACACTTTTAAGGCACAGTTTATATTGTTTGCCTGGGATAGGCTGGTTTAAAATTAAACAATACTTATATTTTCCACACCTACTTCTAAGTGTACAAAAGCTGATATGTTTAACATTGTAAAGTATTTCTGATTTTTTTGTTACTGAGTATTACACTGACAAATAAAGGCTTGTTGCTTTGGAACACTACCTGGGTTGCATGATTTTTGGAAATTATTGTGACTGAGCTCATCAGTGAAGTTTTAAGACTACTAGTTTTTCTGTTATTTATTTATTTTATTTATTTATTTATTGTTTTTTAGTGTTAAGAGTTTCAATGCAGGACACACTAGAGTATGAAGGAGAGGGAAAAATTTGAATTATATTTGTCAGTCAGAACATTTGCACACGTATTGCTGTTCACTTCAAGTTCTGTGCAATACTGGGCATGACTTCTAATACTCCCAATATAGCCGAAAAAAATCTTGTGATTATCTTTCAAAGAGTCAGCTACTGTCAATTCATATTCAAACTTACTCTTCATAATGACGTGTTTAAGATATGCTCCTCCTCCTAACTGATGGTGGAAAATGCTTTATATCTTCCATATAATTTTCTTCCTATATTATACAGTTTGTTTATTTGAGAATTCTACCTTAGGGGTGACATTTGAACTTCCCACTATACTTAAGTCTAATAGGTGTTCACTTGTCTATATGTTGGTTGTGATGGCTGTAAAATTCATAGGTAAATGCTATGAGTTGAGGCATTAGGTCAACATGAGACAAAGCACTTTTGAAATTCTTAAGGTCATCAGATAGGGTGTAAGGTTTGCTTTGGGGTAGTTGCTAAATATAATTGAATGAATTTGTGGGCAATTTGATACTAATTTCAGTGTAAAGTTGATACTGAAGCAGTCAGATTTCATAGGTTCATAGTTCTGTACTAGGCTAATGGCCCCGGAGCCTTTGCAAGCCTAGCCCATAGAAGTACCCTGGCATTGTGCAGCACGACGTTAGAAGGAGTTAATATTAAAGGGTATGCAGGCAAAAACAGCATTCATATGGACAAGGTCAAGTATATTTCGCTCTCTTGTGGGGATTTGGATAATTTGACATAGAGAGTTGGTATTAATGAAATCTAGGAAACAATGCATATATTTATTGCTAGTTGTGTAATACTTCCAAATGATGGGTGGATAATTAAAATAACCTGGAATTGTGGAATTGGGAGTAACATATATTGTCAAGGTACCTAATGTGGCTCTCTGGTGACACTGAAAGGGATCTATATTTGGAAATGATGTGATAGTTGAAGTTATCAGATGTAACCAAAATGTAAAATAGCCTGAATTCAGAATCCAAAAATTTTATGAGGAACAGACCAAAAATATTAGCCAAAAATCTGGACATTCTGCAAAAACCTGGAGAGTTGAGAGCTGTTACCCTTCTAGTTACTAGCCTCACACACTGATTTCATTACAGTGTTTATGGTTTATAGACACAGATAAAAAGCAGATTTGTATGTGTTTTTATGTGAGCAGGTGAAATGCATATTTCAAATGGAACACTGACTCTAGAAAAGTAGTAGGGCAAATTGAAGATCTGTTGAATGTCCTAGTTTAAAATACAAATGTGTGTAAATTCCCTTATTTTTACAGGTACTCAGTACCACTTTTAAGATTTTACAGGGTTTCATGAGGCAAATGAAAAAATAAAAAACAATAGTATGAATTCACAAAAACAAGGCACTGTTTGAATAAGAAGCCTGAATTCAATTACAGTAAGCTGGCTGACATCCCTACAGTGTACAACTGCATTAATGTTTGTTAATTTCTAGGAAAAGTTCACAGTGCAAGACATGATATATGTGTGAGCCTCCCTAGACACAGCTGTTAGACCAGCAGGGCTGAGGATAAACCCACATAAGCAGCAAAGATACATTAATATATTTGCAGGGGCAACATTTTGAAAACTGTATACATTTTCTAAATGGGAGGTATACTCTGACAGCAGTTTGAGGCTGCAAGCTGGTGCAAAACTGAATTTTCTGACTTCATTCCTGAATGTGCCAAGCGCTCTTTGAAACACGGCTCTGTTTGCTCATAGGTAAGCTAGATGTCTGCAATGTTTAGGTAGGGGTACTTTTCCACTAGTTATTTATTTTTCTAAAGAAACTTTATGATTCTTTATGGAAATAAATAAATAACAGAGAATAATGTAGATAGATAGCTAGCTAGCTAGCTAGCTAGCTAGATAGATAGATAGATAGATAGATAGATAAATGATATGCACTGCCCCTACTTGAAGATAAAATGGTTACAGCACTTGGGGGGGGGGGGGGCAGAGTGCTGTAAACTTAGCCAGTCTTTTTGCTGGCTTCTTACCCTGTCCTCCGCCTGTCCAACCCGATTCATTGTCTAGATAGTTCATGGGCAGGATAGAGCAAGTAGTTAACAAATTTAAAAGTGAAGGGAATGTCTATGGTGTGACGAAAAACTGTCCTATGTTTGTATTGGTGATAGCATAAGCTTTTTTTTAATAAGGCTGGTACTAGCAGTCAACCAAATATTGCAGATAGCTTTCTAGGACTGGGCTAGCTGTAATTCTCAGCAGCCTCTGATTTTTGTACAATATCCCTGATTTTGCTTCATATGTTTGCCTTTTTCTTTGTATTTTTTATGGTAAACCACTGAGAATTACCATCAGTCAAAATGCCAGACATTTATTTTCCATAAAATGCAAGATAGTGCAGAAACTGTTGTGCTATTAGCTTTCTAAGTGACCCAGATAATACATAAAACTTGCTGGAGTTTCTGTGGAGGGATATGACTAGCTGCTGCTGTTTGCTCATTATTCTGGCTTTGCAGGATTAATGTGTTTTGTATGAAGCAACTTGGAATACTTTAAAATTCTGGCTACTGACTGTGTGGAACAATGCTGAAATACAATATATGACCATCATGTTTATCACATTGAGATGTCTAAAGCACACTCAGAAGTTGCTATGACTGCTGGGTGGAGGTAAGAACTGTATGTTGAAAGTAACTGACTCTCTTGTTATTGCCTCAGTTTTAAATAGTCAGTATTCTGCTTTGCAACACTAATGTGCATTTGTGTGAAATAAGGTGGAATACTTTATTATTGTGGTGGCCATTGTTGTTATTATTATTACTATTTACCACAATCAGACATCTGTGGTGTAGCTATAAGAAAAGTGGTTGTAATTAATGGATATAGAGGCCATCTGTGTATACAAGTGATTTACATATGCTGTTTTGATCACTGTTAAACATAGTTCTCAACTGTCTCTTATTTCACAGAATTTCCCTGATTCGCCCTCATATTTTTGGCCTGTTCCTCATAAAAATTGTGATTTTTTTTTCTTGACAAATTGTTGAGGCTTGCAGTCACCATATAATGACAGGCATTTGAGTTTTAGACTTCATATCTTTCAGAACTATATAACAGCTGTATTTAAAATCTGTCCTTGATTTTGAGCCTGTGTCACCTATTAATTTTGGCTTTGTCCTTGATTCTTGAGCTAAGAGGTTGAAAGGTATGCTGTTAAACAATCACTGATCTGGTGTGGCAGGATTATTGTCTCAGTGTATCGTATTTGGTGAACTTAGTGTAAAACTAGTATTGTTATGGCTTATGCTTGTGTATGGGATGATCAGGGTTGCAGTGTATTTACGAGTAACAAGCTAGCCATAATTTATTTCATGTTCTGGCAGTAATGGGAGATATTGGAACATGCATAATTCACTGTCCAGAATACAGATGCCAGTCATCTCCATTATTACCATGTTAATAGAGAAAATTCTCATCCAATAACTGGTTTGTGTAACTAAATGGGATATACAAATAAACTAGGGCATTATTTATTTATTTATTATCATTTGTTTACTAGGAAAGTCCAACTGAGCATTCCCCTTTCAGTGGAGGCCTGGGGAGAAAATCTCCATAGCAACAGTAATGGACTATATAGATAGAAACTAATGATTGGTCCTTATCAGTTCGATGACAAATCAGTTAATCGAATGGCATTTTCAGTGCAATTACATCAAACATGCTGTTCGTCAAACTGCTCATACTGAGATCGCTGTACAGTGAGAATCGGGAAATGTGTCCTTTCCCCATTGTAGTATGATCTTGGAGTTGGTATATATAATTAGCAGGGGGTGTGGGCGGCACATCCCACTACACGAGGGGAATTTGATGAACGGCATTTATAATGAAATGATGTTCGTTGATGTGATGGTTCGCTGAAGGGATATAGACCCAGTAATGATATATACATGTAGCAGTTATAAAGAGATGAGGAACAAGATAATAGTACCCAACTTACAACCAGGTAGTACTACATTAGGTGTTATATACAGCTGAGAAATTTAGGGGTTCAAGAAATGAGAATACTAAACAAACAAATGCACAAAAAAAATCCTAATTCTAAGGAAGTGGAAAAGACGTCATGCCTGCCTACTGCTACAATGCAGTTTATGTGACAGACCATACTTCAAAACTTGCCAGCATTTATTAGTTCCCATTTCAGAATCAGGCAGAATTCTTACATGACATCATCCCAGGGAAGGGGTGTCCAAATCGCGTCGTTGTTGCTTTTAGGATTCCTTTGCTAATGCAGCCAGCTCTGTGTTTGTCATTGTTTGTGTTTTCAATTTAATGTGTGCATTCACTGAAAGGTAAAAATCCATCGGTGATATGTCCATTATATGTTTCTCCACGATGCATGATTCAGATATCAGATGCAATTAAATTTGTGGGTGACTGTGCTCGCTTTCTCAGCATAAATAATTTGAAGTAATTTCCCCACTAGAAGCAAAATACTGAGGGGTGAGTATTTTTGATTTTCTCATTTTCAACTGACGTGGAGAATTTTTTGTGGGACTACATTTCTGATATCTGTGCTATATCTTTGGATACGTGCCATATGCCTGACATCTCTTCTGCGCAGTCAGTTTAAACTGCAATATTGTTTAGTACGACCAAGGTACATGCCACAATGCATAGCTTAAGTTTTCACATCTTGTGTTAGCGCTGTTTAGCTTATTATTGTGTGGACACTTTATTTGGCACAATATTGTGTTGCGGTTACACCCTGGGGATCACTTCTGTGTCTCTGCTCAACAGTGGCACAGGAAAATAACTTTCTTGGGTGGCGTAAGCCAGGGAACCCTGTTGGCTAGGCTTACGTAGGCCCTTGGGCCGATAGCCTCGTACCTACCTATGAACATACTTATTCAAGCCGGGCCTTTCATTTCAGATATAGAATCATGTCTGACTTACGGCACAACTACTTCAAATGCTGGATTTTAAAGTTCATCAGGAGAGATAAAGCAGTCTCAGGGCTTGCAGTTTGGTAGAGTCACACTGGGAGGTACAGCTAGCTGTGTTCCAAAGTTAGTAACCCTATAGTAAATTATCACCTACATTCAGAGGTTCACAGGTGGTTACTAGGCTAACAACTCCAGAGGGCCTTTTTAAACCCAGCCATGCTTCCCAAAGATGACAGTCAGACACTGTAACTTGTGCTTGTAAGGTAAACAGCTTGACCATTATGCCAACCCCCACTTGTATAATAAACTTACAGATCTGGGTACTAACCTGCAATGCAACTATGACAAAGGTTCTGGTAGTTTTCAAGCAAGCAACTTTTGCTCAATGCTCATAGAACAATGAGAAAGGTCATGATGCAGTGATAAGGACCATGCAGATGATGACACCAGACAGACTCTGAAATGGTGGTCTTCCAGTCGCTAAGTCCCATTCCCCACCCAAATGTGTGACTCCTGAGTCTGACACTGATATGCTGTGTTGTCTCAGAATTAGGAAATCTGCAACACAGAATCCCAAGACTGAAACTGCTAAAGGTTTTAAAATGAATTTTTCAACAGACATCTTCAAGCTTCCCCCATGATGGTGATCCCCCCTGTGCAGGAGTCGCTACATTATTATTCTCACTTCACTTACTGTAACCAAGGGTTAAGAATAATTATCTTTAAAAAAAAGCTTTCAAAATGAATTTCCATCTTGGAATTTCCTGTTTCAGAATGCTGAGATTGAAAGAAAGTGCAAATCCTCTTCCTGCTAATTCCGCAGGTGCTAGGTGCACAAATCAAGCCCCCACTATCTGCTTTGTAGTCAGGGCTACAGTCTGTATGCTGATGGAGATGTAGTTGTTCTGTGAATAATTCTCTCAGCTTCTGTTTACTGACTGCATAACTCCCATCAAGATTCTTAATTAGAGCAGTGCTCCTGTGTTACCCCTGAAAACAGGCTTTTGTGCCTTGAGTTCCTTATGCAGTTAGTGACTAAATAAAATAAATACAAATGCACAAAGACATGATCTACTAACATTCAAAGTGGGGGAGAGTGGTGGATTACATACTGTGCTGATGACTGGTAGTGAACAGCAGGAGAGCAGGAAAGGGTCTGACATTTTGTGAGGCAGACTCTGGCCTCCCACTCACAAGGGTGCATTTTTGATGAGGCGAATAGTATCAGTAACAGTGTTCATGTACCATTAGGGAAGTTACAGGGCAATATCACCTACTCCAAATTCTGATTCATGCCCAACTGATGTATTCAAAAGTGAGAACTATCACTATTGAAAAATAAGATTTGTATAAGGGTGGATGAATAACACAAGCTGATATCAGGAGTGCATGTCTTCATAACGCAATGGCAACGGTGAACATGGGGATGTTATAAAATGCCATAAAGAACCTTTGTTTTAAGCAAATGAATAAAATTAAAAGGTGAGAAATGAGTCATCTACTACACTCAGAAGAGATGGCAAGAAAAGGTAAGTGTTAAAAGTGTACTGTTAAGTAGACAGAGAGAGATGGGGAGGGAGGGAGAGAGGGGAAGAGAGGATGGCTGGATGTGTAGATTGATGTAGAAAGCCTAACAGTGAAGGGACAAAATAAAGCACAACTAATACAGATGAAAGTAACGACAGACATATTCAGCCCTGCAGGCTGGGATTATCAACAGTTAAATAATTTACAAGTTTATTTTCTTCATTGCATTGTATGGGGAATTCTGCTACTTAGTGTAAGAGATATTGAGCCTAACAATGGCCCATTTCTGTCTCAGAGTGCTTCCAAAATCGTACATTCCAGACATACCCCTTCATTTAGCCTGCAATAAGACTTGGTACCTAAAGATGGTTTACATTCATTAATAAAACAGATAAACTTGAGACCTGGCTGAAAGAAATTAAAGTTAATGTCTTGGACCTAGCTGCAGTTCTGATAAAGCCAGACACTACCACTGCTTTGCTCCATTTTGGGCCATTATCAAAAGGCCATTAGGGATAAAGCATGTGGGCTTCATGTTCTCCTCCTGAGGGATAGATTGCCCTAAATAGTTGGGGACACACCAAAAGGTGCATCTTCCTGATTTATACTCAACTCATCTCCTTTCTGTCAACCCTGCCATCTGTACTTGAATCTCTCCAACCTAGGATAACCTAACTTATCCAAGCCGGAACTTTCTTGGTGAATCCAGGTCCACTCAGCTGCCTGCTCATACAGATAAGGAATTATGCTGCCTACCTCAAGTCATGTGATTGACAACCAGTCACTTCCTGATGTGATAATTACTAAACATCAAGACAAAATTATCAGTTTCTATTTTAACTTCCATTGTCAGTGACCGCTCATCTGCCTTGGCAGCTTGGTTTGACAAATGTATTAAAACAACTTTTCCAGATTATTACTGCTTGCATATTGTATTCTGAAGGGAATATCTGACTCAAAATAACTTTTAACAATGCTAACTGGAAGGCAAGCAAATGCTTTACCATCTGAAAGGTACACAGACAGGTGAAACAAATTTACTGAGAATATCCACACCCAAGGAGAATGTAGTGATATTGCTGAATCCAAATATTTCTTGGTATCATGACAGGTGAGGCAATGGCTGTTAAAAACCACATTGCAGAAGTTAGATCTAAAGAGAAAATGGAGCTGTAGAAATGCTCCATCCATGAAGACATACTTGTCAGTGGAAGCCTCCCTTAACGTAACCAGGGCACTACTTATCCCAAGTCTTTTCTGTAAGGGAAGTGTTCTTCTCAACTTCTGGAAGAGTTTGCTGGATAAACTAGCCACTGCCTAGAGTGCTATTACCAGCTTCACTTCAGGAGCTCATCACCATGAACACAGGTACACTTTTTTGGCAAAATTAGGACTCTTGTACACTGAGAAGAGGCTTGGCTTACTCTACCCAAATATGGCTCGTTGACATTTATGTCCTGGACCATGTACAAAATGCTGGACATTTGGGAAGGTGGCATACACCAAGGAAAGATCTACACTCCCTCTATTAAACAGCTGCCAAAGTAGCATTTGAAGTAAAAATGAATAGAGGAAGATCCTTCAGTTACCACATTCTAGTGTCATGGAATGCTTTGTGAAATCATCTTAGCGGTGAATAAGAGAAAGTTATCCATTATCAATTGATTATTAGTCCTATCCATCTGTATTGTATCGCATCAGGAGTGTACTACTAATTATTTTATTTATGGATAATGGGTAGTTATAAAACATTCACTTAACTCTGCTTGGCACACTTCCTAAATTTGACTTAATGGTATGGGATAGACAAAAATACGAGATAAATTTAAAAAAGTAAGAATAATTTATGCGCACATATAAAAGTGTATGCTTTGGAGATTTTCTTCCACCGGTCTTCCCTTTGAAAGGATGACTTTTCTGAAGAACCAACCATGTTACAAAATGTGAAATGACTAAATAAGTTAATAAAGTGGAATGAGGTCCTTGGTATTCCAGATGCCTTCAATACCCTAGAGATTGTGATTCATTTACTGTTATGTGTTCAGAACAAACACTTCCTTTCTTCAAATTTTTTTTTATTTTTCAAATACATTTGAATGAGTTCCATAGTATTTATACATAACATCTTAAATAACTATGTACACTATTTACATTAGTCTGACACTATAACAGATCTTAATGTATACAGTTACTTTATAAGTATGTCCAATCCATTATCAGAGTGTCTGATCAATTATTGTTTTCTCTTTTTTTTTTTTTTTTTTTTCATAGATTAGTACTAGGCTAACTGCCCTTGTGAGCCATTTTAAGCCTAGACAATTATCCCCTGTGAGATTCAAACCCTGTACCTTGTGTCTGTAAGGCAAACACCTTAACCATTAGGCCATCCTCCCAATCAACGATAAGACTTTTCCCCAAAGGGTTGTTGATAAATGGCTTTGGATAAATCTTAGTTCTTTAATTTTAATTTCCAATAATGCTGTGGTCTTCAGTAGGTTCATAGGTTCATAGGTTCATAGGTTCATACTAGGCTATCTGCCCGAGGGCATTTACAAGCCTAGCCCATAGTTTTGTGGCTTACGCCACCCCTTTAGTATGGGGAACTATACCCATTATTTTGCTGTGCCTCTGTTGAGCAGTGACACTGAGGTAATCCCTGGGGTATATCTGCGATCTCCCATCCATTGGTCAAGATTTCTCTTGAACAAGGCCAGCGAGGTGCTCTGCCTCACATATACCGGGATTTTATTCCACAGCATAGGGAGTCTTTGGGTGATGAATCTATCCCTCCAGCACGTCCTATTAATAGCCATGTCGAGGTTTAAGTCTCCGCCCTTGTGACTCTGACGGATCTAGATTTTTGAGGTGAAGCATATTCATCAAATCTGGGTTTGACATGGCCTTGTATGTTAGGCAAAGGTCACCTCTGAGCAAGCGGTGGCGACTGAATAGAGCTGGAGTTCTTTCAGTCGGGCAGCATAGGACAGATGTTTGAGACCCTTTATCCTTTTGGTGAGGAACTTTTGTGGCCTCTCCAGCTGCTGCAAGTGTCGGGTCAGATACATTCCGAATGGGGCATTGTACTCAATCATTGGTCTGATGAGTGATGAGTATAGGGAGACTATGACCTCCCTTGATCTAGATGAGAATCCCTTCATGATAAGGTGGGCAATGTAGAAGGTCTTCCTAACTACTTTAGCTACATGGGTGTCGAATGACAGACTACTATCAACCTGGGTCCCCAGGTCCCTGATAACTTCTTCTGTGCTCAGTGGATTGCCACCTATTTGGTAGCTAGGGGTAACCTTGTTTTTCCGAAGGGTATGACTATGCATTTTTGGCATTTAACTTTAGGCCATGGCTCTGGCACCAGTTATCCGTTTCTGTGAGACCCTTCTGAAGGATATCTGTGTCAGATGTGTTTTCTACTATGGCGCCCAGTTTGCAGTCATCTGCAAACTTTGTCAGCCATAACCCTCCTGTGTTTGCTTGTACTTCGGAAAAGTAGATGCCAAACAAGAGTGGGCCCAGGACTGAGCCCTGTGGTACACCACTTGTGACAGGCTTTGAGTCTGACATGGCGCCAGCAACTCTGACCCTGTGGGTTCTGTCACTCAGCCAGTTGGCAACCCATCTTGTGATGTATGGGTTAACATTTAAGCTGATGAGTTTTTCAATGATACCCGAGTGGGGTATTGTATCGAAGGCCTTCGCCAGATCGAGGTAGGCTGTATGGACTGCCTTTCCCTCATCAATGGCTTTGGTGACTGTTTCAAAAAGTCAACCAAGTTTAGAAGGCATGATCTGCCTTTGACAAAGCCAAACTGGGATGGATCCAAAGTCTGCAAATTCCCTATGTCTTTATTTATGAGGTCCATTATGATCCTCTCCATGGCTTTGCAGATAAGGCTTGTCAAGCTAATGGGCCGGTAATTTCCAGGGTCGGTGGAGGCACCGCCTTTGTGAAGTGGGACCACAGTTGCAGTCGCCACTCCTGGGTGCGTATCCAGAGGTAAGACTATGATTAAACAGCTGTCCTAGCTGTGGGTTTAATTCCTCGTTGAGTTCGTGGAGCACACAGCCGGGGACACCATCAGGTCCCATGGATGCTGTGTTTTTGCTTTGGAGAGAGCAGTTCTCACTTGGGCGTTGGAGATGTTTGGGGGCTGCAATCGCTTGGTATAGATATCTCTCCTTTTGGGGGAGGGGAGAAGTTTGCACTGAACCTGTCAGCCAGTATGTTGGCAATGTCTGTAGGATCAGTAATCTTCACATCATTTTGAACTAGTTCTGAGCATATCTGGGAGTTTCCTCCCAGGTTTCTAACATAGCTAAAGAAGGCCTTATGATTGTCTTTTGAGTCTTTAGCTATTTTTCTCTCAAAATTTGCTTTGGATGATTTTATGAGAGCTCTTAGTTTTTTACTTATAGTGATCAAGGGTGTCTTACCTTTTAAGGATTTTGCTCTATCTTGTAGTAGCTTCCTCCTTTTGTTGTAGAGTTTGTTTATGGCTGGGGTCCACCAGACTGGACGCTTGCCTTTGGTACAAAGAGTCTTTGTTTTGCTTGGGATTGCCTTATCCATGCAGTCCTGCAGGTGCTGGTAGAAGGCATTTGTAAATGATTCAGCGGCTTGAGTACTGTTTTCTGCCGGCTCGGGGGCCTTAAAGGAGACCACACTAGTCTTTAGAAGTGTGAAGTCGGCTTCGAGAAGTTCTTTACTGTGGTCTTTTTTATTTCAGGTGGGGGTGGGATGAGGACCTCCAGCGAGATTAGTTTGTGATCTGATCTCACCAGTGAGGGGTATACTTCCGGTGTTGAACATTGTGCTCCCATGTTCGTGATGATGAGATCAAGTATGTTTTCTCCTCTTGTGGGGATGGTGACTAGTTGTTCCATGGCATTTGAGTTTATGAATTCCAGGAACTTTTGGGCTAGGGTGTTTGGGCTTGAGTAGTGTTCCCAGTCTATATTAGGGTAATTGAAGTCACCTAGTATGATAGTGTTTGGTGATACATTTATCCCCTCTAGTGTTTTCAGGAAGGCCATGTGAGGTTCCTGAGTTTGTGAGGGTGGCCTGTAACATGCTACAATTTGTAGAGCAGTCTTGCCTATGGTTAATTGCACCTGGATGGTCTCCGATGCATCGTGCGTTGCCACCAGTCTTGAGGTGTGGGTGTCTTTGATGAATATGGATACCCCACCTCCTTTCTTGGTATTGTCCGGATTTTGGGGCCGGAACGCATGATAAGAGGTAAAACCTGATAGTGCTGGGGTGCTCTCAGGAGCCTTGAACCAGGTTTCTGTCACTGCACAGACATCGATGTTCTCCATACTGAGAAGGGCCTCGAGTCGTGCATTTTGAGATTTAGACTTCTGGCATTGAGCAGCATTACGATTAGCTTTTTCGCCTTTTTGTGGTCTAGGGTCGTAGGTTTAGAATTTGAGCCATGCCTAAAAAGGCACTATGGGGGTGGCAAGAGCCTTTGCCAATATCCGGAATCCCAGGGTGACAGGTGCAAGCCGTCCCTTGCGAAGCAGCGTGGCTTGTCCAGCATGTCATCCCAGGCAGACAGACATTGGATCCCCTTTGAATGACACCAGAGTTTAAGCCAATTGTTAAAGCTGATCATCTTATCTCTGTATTGTGGCATCATTCTTGGTGAAGGTAGGATACTGCTCAAGGTCAGGGTCATACCTGCCTGGGCTACATAATCAGAGAGCTCCTCAATGTCTCTTTTCATGTAGTCCAAGGAGGTGCGTCTCAGGTCGTTTACACCAGCGTGGACAATGACTGAGTCGTATTTGTACCTGCTGTTGAGAGACCTGAGTGCTTGCGTTATGTGGCGGATTCTAGCGCCCGACAGGCAGCTTACTGTGACCTTCTCCTTACTCAGTCTGGTGAGCGGGACGTCAGTGTGTCTGACTATGGAGTCACCAATGACTAGTGTGTCTGGCATTGTGTTTGGCCTTAAGGGCTGTGACTGTTTGACACTCTGACTGTGAGGTCTATGTGTTGCAGGTGTTGTGTTCTGAGGTGGTGGTTGTTTGGGTGTCTGCTTTGGTGGCCTCTGCTGTTTTGGTAGATTTTGATCAGAGCCGAGTATGTCTTTGTGTGTTTATGTGTATGATTTGAGGTTGTGATGGTACTATGTGAGACTGGGTCTATAGTGTGTGTGGTAACCTTCTCCTCCTGACTGGTCTTGCCAGTCCTATGTTGAGAGAGCTCAGCCTCCAGTTTGGCCGTATAGTTGCATCTCTCGCATGTATTTGTGTTTTGTGGGAGGAGGAGAGGGTTGTTCTGTGTACATGAGGCAATTGTAACATTGCCTCAATATTCCCAGGTTCACCAGCTGAGCAGGAGAGGACACAAGCAACTGATCCCTCGACATGCTAGAAGGACTAGACAAAAACTTTAAAAGAGATTCGGGGACGTGGGTGACCGAGAAATGGGGGTTTGCCTTTTGGGGTGCTATCTATAAGAGTGCCGTATCAAGGTAATAAGTACTGTAGGAGCAAGTGCTAGGTTTAACAGATAGAGAAAAGTCTACTTGGAGTCAAGTAGAGATGATCTTTTAGGTATTAGAGAAAGTGCTAGTAACAGGGATGCTTAAAGGTAAGATTGAAAAGAATGCACTCTGCAGTGTGCACTAGAGAAGTTAGATATGAAAGTAGGTAACTTGAGTTTTACCTGTTTAAAAAGTTAAGGTTTAGTGGAGAGTTACTATTTTTAAAACAGTAAGATGGACTGAAAGGGGTGGTTACTTTTGTATTTTGGTGCTATGAAATACTGTAGGATGGCCAATAAATTTAAATAATTGAAGGGGTGGGATTTCAAAAGTGATGGTTTTGTGATTACTCACATAAGCCAGTGAAAGTAGAGAGAAATGAGATATATGGTCAGATTAACATAAGAGGCGGGCAACTAGAAAGACAGTGGTATTTAACAAGACAACTTAAATGGGTGGGAGGGAGGGAAAAATTCTGCCTGACTCAGAACAGAGAGAGCTGTGGTCTCTTTTGAAGTTTTAATATGCTGTTAGAACAGAATGCAAGCAAAACACAAGATAAAGAAAACAAACTACAGTATTCAAAATATAGAAAGGCAATACAGAAATACAAAAAATAACAGCAAACTAACCTTTCCTTCACAGCAAAGTGTAGCAGAGTCTGGATGAGCCTTTCTGGTAAAGTAGGCTGTAGAAGTCTTCCAAAGTTGGTATTGCGTTTGTATTCCATCTTCTTGTTATACACTTCCTTGAAATTGCAAGTATAGTCCATACTAGATACGTGTTTGACCTATTCAAATGAGGACCTTCGTTAACATTTGATAACGCAAGAGATTTAGTTAAATAAAATGATTCATTAAATACAGCTTGTAGAAAGTGATTAATACCATTCCAAAATGGCTTAATTTTAACACAATCAAATAAAATGTGGTTCCAATCCGCATTGTGTACTTGCTCACATCTCCAACATATTCCTTTTATGGAAGAACTAGTTTTACTGAGTCTGTCTGGGGTTAAGAATGCTCTCTGCAAGCATTTCCAATTAAAAACTTTCCAGTATTGTGTAAAGGATGTATATAGAACAAACACTTCCTGATAGTCACTTGAAAGGTTAAATAGAAGATCTGCAGAACTGAATGATAACTGGCTAGTGTAACTTATGAAGGTGCAACAGTGTATGAGATACTTGGAAGAGACAGGCCTTGAAAGAGACTATCATCCTAAAACTCACTTCATCACTTGTGCTGAAAGACTGTTTAGTGGCATAAAGCTCTTTTCTTTTGTCATAAGTAGGCAAGCTTTAGTTCTAGGCCAGATAGGGTTTCTGGGTCAAAGTGAAAATCTTAAATGGTTGGTTCTAGCTTCTCAGTTTCTGTTTGAATTTGCACCATGTCCCCTTCTCCCTTTCCATGCTCTATATGTCTTTCTCCCTGTCCCTCACAGTCAGCTGCCAAGAAGTCTTGAGGGACTGGTGGTAGGATTAAGGTTAAGGTACTGGAATACAGCATAGATGGAAGTCAGGACATAGACCATTGAGGTGAAAGGGATGAATATCAGTAATAAAAAAAACTGATAGTAGGCACTGGAGGGGTCAGTCTTACAGAAGTACTCTTTGGTGTATTTGCTTCAGGCATACTTAAAAGATTGGAGGGGAGATGTGACCTCTTTGCTGATGACACAAAGTTAGATGAAGCAGTGGAGGATGGCAGAAAAATCTTAGAAAGGATTTTAAAAGGATGACTAAGTGGGTTGAAGGGTGACGTCCTTAGGCACAGCAACTGTGGTGGGAAATATCAGCTGGGGGCAACAGAGTAGGAAAGTAATTCAGGAGTCTTGACCACGTTAAACTGGACTATGGAGAGCTAGATAAGATGGCAATGGTAGAGCAAACAGAATACTGGGGTGTATCCTGAAGGAGGATAGACTTCAGAAACAAAGAAGTAGTGCTCTTTTTACAGTGGGTCCTGATCAAAACAATTCTTGATTGTGTGCATCTTCGGGTACCATACAATGAATGGAACAAAAAGGTTCCTTGAAGGGCCCAGAGGAAAGTCTCTAGAAGAGTGCCTGGTATAGGGGAAAAGGGATATGACCTGAGATTAGGACATGGAAAGCTAAAACTCTTCCCTTAAGAGACATAAGAAGACGTGGGGACATGACATGGGTGCACATCATCATGTGAAAGGGTCGTTCTGAACAGGAAAAACGATGAAGGAAGTGGAGGAACATGCAGCATTTGTTATGGACTAACTGCTCCTTGGGTATATAAAAGCTACTTCTTCATGGAGAGGGTTGCGGAGACGTGGAATTAACTAACATAATAAGTGGTATAGAGTGAATAAACTGAGATATTCAAGGGGGCACAGAACAGATGGAGAAGAGGTGAGAAAGAAGATAGGAGATGAAGGAGCATGGGGCACTGGATGCCTTCAAAAGACAAACAGCGTAGGCTTATTTTTTTATTTGTGCAATGATGAAAATGAAATACAGTATAACCTCATCTTTCTCACATTTTCCAAGATGGACTCTTCTTAGTGCCATGGTCAATATGTATAGAACTACCTTTTTAACCAAGACGTTTTTGTTAGGATGGGTTCCTATACTTTACTCTCCTCCTCAGTCTGGGTGGGTGTACACTCTGGGCTGGTGTACCTTGTTCTTTTTTTATTGTTATATTTTGTATATTTACTTCTGTAACATTTAAAGTAAAATACTAATCATACACAGAGACTGGAGCTCACAGATTGCTACTTCATGGATGGTGCACCCAGCTGGTGTATGCATACACTGCTACACATTCAACATGTATATGCACGCATCTGTGTAGGCACACATATGTAACATTAGATACACATATGTGCAGATTCATATATGTAACACTCCTCCCTTTTTACATTTTATGTAAGTAAAGAGAAGGGCAGATGCATGTGAACAGAAGCAAATTACTTAACAAAACAAGTGTTTCAAACATACTTGGTTACTTTCCATTGGCTTTACTTTCTTTGAACCAATGTCACTGAAATGTATTTAGTTATAACCCCCCCCCCTACAGCTGATCATAAGCTGACACTGGCTCCTGAGCTTGGTCACTGGGTCCACAGGACCTGCCTTAGCCTCCTTTAGGCTCATCCTGACCCCTATCTGAGGCTGCTGAGGAGGTCTAAAATGCTGATGCAGTCACTCGCCAAGGAATGTGGCAGTCTTGCCAGCTCTGTGATCACTGCCCTTAGGAGATGCATCCTCACGTCTGCATGTGCACAAACAACCATTTAAGGGGCTCACCACACATACAGCTTGGAGCTGACCAGGCTCATACGCTGCATATTGTAGACAGCCTAGACTGCTACCCTCCCCCCGGACGGGTAAGCCAACATCGAGTACTTAGTACGATCCTCCCTCTGTGGTGCCTTCAGCACTCATACTGCTAATGAACCACTAATCATTTGGGGAGCAGTGTGGGCTTTATTCCTCTGTTCGACAGGACTGCTTGACTAGTTATGAAATTCTTAGTATGAAGAGTGATTCTGTCCTCCAGAATTCTGTCCCATGCATTATTATCTTATTTAGCAGTGTATGTTTACTAACAGAAATACATTTCATAATACTTTCTTAGTAAATAATACTATTTTCTTTATGAAAAATACATTTCCCTCTTCCTGGATATAATCTCTTTGACAGAAACAAACACAGGATATAGTCCGTGGTAAAGTACAGTCACAATCCAGAGTAAAAAAGCAGCAGGAAAAAGGTAGACTCTGCAACACTGCCAAAGTCCTTTATTAAACGAACAAATAAAGCTTTCAGGTTAACAATCCTTCATCAGTAGCCCCATGCATAAAAATTAAACTACAAGTTTTGTTAATATCCCATCCTGTCAGACACTCTTGACTAAATGACTGTTTTCATGTCTTTCTGTTTTGATGTGAATAATGTCACACCTTCTGTATCCAGCAGTTGCACCCTGCCACAGTCTTTGTGAGGTATGAAATGACTGTAGTTTTTTATTATTTTTGTTATTATTTTGGAGGCCCGGCCTAAGAATGATGACAACGAAGGTCCAGAGACTTCCACCTCCTGTCAGAGTATGAACTGCAGCAGAACTGCCGATGTAGTGTTATGCTCCTGGAACCCCTCCAATTTTCCTTGATGCCTTATTTGCATTTCCAAGTTGTCAGAATAAAAACTTTTCCATTACTTGTTGAACCCTAGCAAATTAAGCAGAACCAGAGGCATTTGGTGAGATGATACTATAAGATAAGAGACAAGGCTAAGTGTCAGGCTCTTACAAACAGGTTAATTGTTATACCATTTCTTCCTGGTACCCTGGACTCTCACCAAATGTGATTATGTGCTATTTTGCTTCAGCCAGTGTAACAGAGTGATACTGAGATTTTCTTTATACATTTATAGCTTAATTTTACAGCTGCTTAAAAAATGATGATAATAATAATAATATATGAGCAACTGTGCCAGTAAGACTATATTATTCATGGTTGCCTAAGTGGACTAAATAGCATTTACATTAAAGCAATCCCAGCTCCCTAACCAAAACCCTTAGATTGCATTGACCCCTGCCTTTACTGACACAACATAGGCTAGGTATGGCTGTGCAGATGACATGATACTGAAGATCTTGCCCTTAGGGCTAGAATGCTGGACACTGCTTAGTCACTTAGTCACAGGTGTGAAAAAAACAATGCCCACAGGGGTAACAGAATCATTGTCCACCTATTATAGCATTGCACAGGTGTATCAAGATACAGTTTATGTTGCACTAGAATTTCATCGCTTCTGAACCAAGCTTTTGCATAGCTCCAAGGAATGATAGAGACTGTAGGCTTTTGTGTGCATGAGGAGGGGGGCACTTGGGTAGCACAGATGGGGTTTCTTAACTGTCTCAGATCTTTTCTTTTAAGCAGTAGCTGCAGACAAGCAGGATGTTGCTGTGACAGATGGAAATGTAAAACTATGAAGCAGACCTTTAGGAGACATGCTGAGGTGATGGTTCCTTTGAAGAGTAATTATGTAGTGACCTCGACAAGAAGTGGGACCTGAGCCTGCAAACATGTATCAATGTGTCTGACAGGTTCTTGTCATTCTCTAATGAACTACAGCATGCATGATGACTTTGTGTACCCTGCAGACGCAGCTGTCTGACTCATCACCATTATACGTGCCTGGAAGAATTTTTATCTTCAGCAGCAGATGGACTTCATACTGTACAAAAAACAAAAAATGGAAATTCAGGGGGTGAAGGAGCAATTATCCAGCCTTACTGATACTGTAGATTTCTTTTAACTTTTTGTACTTTTGAGGGAAATACTTTGTTGCTTATCACCTTATTTCACCTAAAACCTACGCAACAAAAAGCAGACAAAAAGTGACTGCTGCTGGGATGCACTGAAATCAAGTGATGATTAGAGCCAAATTATCCACCAAATGCATCTGAAAAGTCCTGTGAAGATGTCATTCTGCACCACTGGATATCCAGTTTTTGCAAGTGGTTGTTGTAAAAAATGAAATCAAAGTAATACATTTTGGAAGGAAAATCTTAGCAGAAGAGTGTTTGGCATGGGGCAAGCAGCAGTAGCAGAAGTGGAAGAGGCCCTAGAGTTCATTTTATTTTTGTCCCAGACTGCAGATCATACACTAAGAGAAAATAAATACACAATACCATTGAAGCAAGGAGCTCTGATGAGGCTGTCTTACATTTACTGCTTGGTTGTAGAGGTACAGTCATTTTGAACAAGTGCATGCAATACACACACACACACACACACACACACACACACACACACACACACACACACACACACACACACACACACACACACACACACACACACACATGGGGTAGAGCCAGACATAAGCCATATATATACTCAGGTGTACACTCATTAAGAATAGTTTATTGATTTTAAAGAATCAGATGTGCTAGAATTTAAATTTAAAACATATTAGTATATTTACAGTTTTTAAAATATTTTTTTCTGTCAATGTTTGGTTGGCTAATCTTTCCTTTGCTTAAAATTGAAATGTCAGGATTTTTTTATCATTGCTGAAACAGTAAGCTGTTCTGTCTGGTAGGGTGTTTTCCAGTTTTGAAGATGGTGTACAACTTGTACAATTCCAAAATATGTGGCTATTACCTCTTATGTGTGGACTTTAGTGTCATGCATAACACTTCCTCAGAACATTTACCTAGTTCGTAGGAAAGATACATATTAGAAAAAAATATGCATATGGTGTTACTCAGCAGAAAACATTAGTTTTATCTGTAATGAAACTAGGTGGTATTTGACTAGTCATTTTTGAGAGTGTGAAAAAGTACACATTTTAGTTTATTAAAGTGCTCAACCACGCATACTGTACAAATCCATAACACACAAAAATCATTACTTTACAAAAATATGATAAAACAAGTGAAAACAGTCAAGATTGTTTATAATTCAAAATAATAAAACTGATGCAATAAAGAGACTATTTAAATGTTGCTTCAAACAAGTTGATCTTAAGCGAATGCTTAAAGCCACTAAGTATTGGGGACTCTCTCAGGCAACCAGGTAGTAGAGTCCAAAGAAATGGTACCTGGTATGCAAATGAAGGGATCCCAGAGCACTCTATCATTAATAGCTCATGGGAGGCAGAACACAGGGACTAGGACAGCTAAACAAATGAGGGGGACCAAGGCATGCAGGACCAGATAAATCAGAACTCGAACTTTATGGATAATGGATGCATTGCCTGGCTGGAAGCCAGTGCATTTCATGCAGAACTGGTTTAATGTGATGTTACCTGGAGACCCCGGTAAGTAACCTCTAAGTGGAATATGGCATAAAGTGCAGGCAATCTTGCTTTTAGGATAGAAACCCAAATATAAGGAGTCATAGTAGTCCAACTGAAAAGAAACAAATCCAAGAACTACCACAGAGAGCTCAGAGTGCCTATTTAAAGCAAAAATGTTTCTCAGATGGAAACAAGAAGATTTTGTTTTTTAAAGTCAACTTGTTATCAATAATTACCTTCAAATTGCGAATACATCATTAGGATGGGGGTTTGACATAATGGTTAAGGCACAAGTCTGGTCTCCTGCAGGATACAAAGCTGAACACTATCTGTGTATGCATAGTATCAGGATTGCATCCATGCACATGATTGGTGCCTGTTGTACATTAGTAGTGTCAGGATTGCATCCATGCACATGACTGGTGCCTGTTGTACATTAGTAGTGTCAGGATTGCATCCATGCACATGACTGGTGCCTGTTGTACACTAGTAGTGTCAGGATTGCATCCATGCACATGACTGGTGCCTGTTGTACATTAGTAGTGTCAGGATTGCGTCCATGCACATGACTGCTGCCTGTTGTACATTAGTAGTGTCAGGATTGCATTCATGCACATGACTGCTGCCTGTTGTACATTAGTAGTGTCAGGACTGCGTCCATGCACATGACTGGTGCCTGTTGTACATTACTAGTGCCAGGATTGCGTCCATGCACATGACTGGTGCCTGTTGTACATTACTAGTGTCAGGATTGCATCCATGCACATGACTGGTGCCTGTTGTACATTAGTAGTGTCAGGATTGCATCCATGCACATGACTGGTGCCTGTTGTACATTAGTAGTGTCAGGATTGCATCCATGCACATGACTGGTGCCTGTTGTACATTACTAGTGCCAGGATTGCGTCCATGCACATGACTGGTGCCTGTTGTACATTACTAGTGTCAGGATTGCATCCATGCACATGACTGGTGCCTGTTGTACATTAGTAGTGTCAGGATTGCATCCATGCACATGACTGGTGCCTGTTGTACATTAGTAGTGTCAGGATTGCATCCATGCACATGACTGGTGCCTGTTGTACACTAGTAGTGTCAGGATTGCATCCATGCACATGACTGGTGCCTGTTGTACATTAGTAGTGTCAGGATTGCGTCCATGCACATGACTGCTGCCTGTTGTACATTAGTAGTGTCAGGATTGCATCCATGCACATGACTGCTGCCTGTTGTACATTAGTAGTGTCAGGACAGCCTCCATGCACATGACTGGTGCCTGTTGTACATTAGTAGTGCCAGGATTGTATCCATGCACATGACTGGTGCCTGCTGTACATTAGTAGTGGCAGGACAGCATCCATGCACATGACTGCTGCCTGTTGTACATTAGTAGTGTCAGGATTGCG
This sequence comes from Protopterus annectens, assembly GCF_019279795.1. Lineage (NCBI taxonomy): Eukaryota > Metazoa > Chordata > Ceratodontiformes > Protopteridae > Protopterus > Protopterus annectens. The sequence goes on from NC_056733.1 coordinate 1,106,970,469, forward strand.
TCCATGCACATGACTGGTGCCTGGTGTACATTAGTAGTGTTAGGATTGCATCCATGCACAAGACTGGTGCCTGTTGTACTTTAGTAGTGTCAGGATTGCATCCATGCACATGACTGGTGCCTGTTGTACATTAGTAGTGTCAGGATTGCATCCATGCACATGACTGGTGCCTGTTGTACATTAGTAGTGCCAGGATTGCATCCATGCACATGACTGGTGCCTGTTGTACATTAGTAGTGTCAGGATTGCATCCATGCACATGACAGGTGCCTGTTGTACATTAGTAGTGTCAGGATTGCGTCCATGCACATGACTGCTGCCTGATGTACATTAGTAGTGCCAGGATTGCGTCCATGCACATGACTGGTGCCTGTTGTACATTAGTAGTGTTAGGATTGCATCCATGCACATGACTGGTGCCTGTTGTACATTAGTAGTGTCAGGACTGCGTCCATGCACATGACTGGTGCCTGTTGTACACTAGTAGTGTCAGGATTGCATCCATGCACATGACTGGTGCCTGTTGTACATTAGTAGTGTCAGGATTGCATCCATGCACATGACTGGTGCCTGTTGTACATTAGTAATGTCAGGACAGCATCCATGCACATGACTGGTGCCTGTTGTACATTAGTAGTGTCAGGATTGCATCCATGCACATGACTGGTGCCTGTTGTACATTAGTAGTGTCAGGATTGCATCCATGCACATGACTGGTGCCTGTTGTACATTAGTAGTGTCAGGACAGCATCCATGCACATGACTGGTGCCTGTTGTACATTAGTAGTGTCAGGATTGCATCCATGCACATGACTGCTGCCTGTTGTACATTAGTAGTGTCAGGATTGCATCCATGCACATGACTGCTGCCTGTTGTACATTAGTAGTGTCAGGATTGCATCCATGCACATGACTGGTGCCTGTTGTACATTAGTAGTGGCAGGACAGCATCCATTCACATGACTGGTGCCTGTTGTACATTAGTAGTGTCAGGATTGCATCCATGCACATGACTGGTGCCTGTTGTACATTAGCAGTGTCAGGATCCATGCACATGACTGGTGCCTGTTGTACATTAGTAGTGTCAGGACTGCATCCATGCACATGACTGGTGCCTGTTGTACATTAGTAGTGTCAGGATTGCATCCATGCACATGACTGGTGCCTGTTGTACGTTAGTAGTGTCAGGATTGCATCCATGCACATGACTGGTGCCTGTTGTACATTAGTAGTGTCAGGATTGCATCCATGCACATGACTGGTGCCTGTTGTACATTAGTAGTGTCAGGACAGCATCCATGCACATGACTGGTGCCTATTGTACATTAGTAGTGTGAGGATTGCATCCATGCACATGACTGTGCCTGTTGTACATTAGTAGTGTCAGGACAGCATCCATTCACATGACTGGTGCCTGTTGTACATTAGTAGTGTCAGGATTGCATGCATGCACATGGTTGGTGCCTGTTGTACATTAGTAGTGTCAGGATTGCATCCATGCACATGACTGGTGCCTGTTGTACATTAGTAGTGTCAGGATTGCATTCATGCACATGACTGGTGCCTGTTTTACATTACTAGTGTCAGGATTGCATCCATGCACATGACTGGTGCCTGTTGTACACTAGTAGTGTCAGGATTGCATCCATGCACATGACTGGTGCCTGTTGTACATTAGTAGTGTCAGGATTATATCCATGCACATGACTGGTGCCTGTTGTACATTAGCAATGTCAGGACAGCATCCATGCACATGACTGGTGCCTGTTGTACATTATCAGTGTCAGGATCGATGCACATGACTGCTGCCTGTTGTACATTAGTAGTGTCAGGACAGCATCCATGCACATGACTGGTGCCTGTTGTACATTAGTAGTGTCAGGATTGCATCCATGCACATGACTGGTGCCTGTTGTACATTAGTAGTGGCAGGACAGCATCCATGCACATGACTGGTGCCTGTTGTACATTAGTAGTGTCAGGATTGCATCCATGCACATGACTGCTGCCTGTTGTACATTAGTAGTGGCAGGATTGCATCCATGCACATGACTGGTGCCTGTTGTACATTAGTAGTGGCAGGATTGCATCCATGCACATGACTGGTGCCTGTTGTACATTAGTAGTGTCAGGATTGCATCCATGCACATGACTGGTGCCTGTTGTACATTAGTAGTGTCAGGATTGCATCCATGCACATGATTGGTGCCTGTTGTACATTAGTAGTGTCAGGATTGCATCCATGCACATGACTGCTGCCTGTTGTACATTAGTAGTGTCAGGATTACGTCCATGCACATGACTGCTGCCTGTTGTACATTAGTAGTGTCAGGATTGCATCCATGCACATGACTGGTGCCTGTTGTACGTTAGTAGTGTCAGGATTGCATCCATGCACATGATTGGTGCCTGTTGTACATTAGAAGTGTCAGGATTGCATCCATGCACATGACTGGTGCCTGTTTTACATTACTAGTGTCAGGATTGCATCCATGCACATGACTGGTGCCTGTTGTACATTAGTAGTGTCAGGATTGCATCCATGCACATGACTGGTGCCTGTTGTACATTAGCAGTGTCAGGACAGCATCCATGCACATGACTGGTGCCTGTTGTACATTATCAGTGTCAGGATCGATGCACATGACTGGTGCCTGTTGTACATTAGCAGTGTCAGGACAGCATCCATGCACATGACTGGTGCCTGTTGTACATTAGTAGTGTCAGGACAGCATCCATGCACATGACTGGTGCCTGTTGTACATTAGTAGTGTCAGGATTGCATCCATGCACATGACTGCTGCCTGTTGTACATTAGTAGTGGCAGGACAGCATCCATGCACATGACTGGTGCCTGTTGTACATTAGTAGTGTCAGGATTGCATCCATGCACATGACTGGTGCCTGTTGTACATTACTAGTGTCAGGATTGCATCCATGCACATGACTGATGCCTGTTGTACATTACTAGTGTCAGGATTGCGTCCATGCACATGACTGGTGCCTGTTGTTCATTAGTAGTGTCAGGATTGCATCCATGCACATGACTGGTGCCTGTTGTACTTTAGTAGTGTCAGGATTGTATCCATGTACATGACTGGTGCCTGTTGTACATTAGTAGTGTCAGGACAGCATCCATGCACATGACTGGTGCCTGGTGTACATTAGTAGTGTCAGGACAGCATCCATGCACATTAATGGTACGTCTGAGGTACTCGGAGCAGTATTTTTCTAGTTCATCTGTGCCACTTGCCACAGTAATGGCCGACTGTAGCAGAGCCCTCTAAATAAAACTTCCGATGTCAAAATGCCTACCAATGGAGAATGCCAAAGGACATTTGGTCCTTCTCAATTGTTAATTCAGCTTGGTGTGCCTTGGAAACCTGACCTTCCTGTATTCTGGAAGGATTGCTCTTGATTGATTCTTCTCTTGTTGTCTGGTCTGAGACTTCCTTCCGTTGTTGGTCATGAAGTGTAACTTGCATCCTTCTCTTGTCATAGTACAAAACAGCCATCCTTCTTCGGTCATGGTGTAAAACATTTATCCTTTTCTGGTCAAGGTATGGATCATACAGGTACTCTGATGTAATTTGTTGATTGTTAGAGTTCAGCTACTGGTTTCAGGCCATCAGGATGACTACCATACTGGATCTGGTTCAGATGCCTTCCCTAGATGTCTTGACCCATATATATATTTAAAACGTTAAAGCCCAGTTCTTACAAAAGTATGGCCTGGCTGCCACTTATTATTTTGATAGTTTCTTGCCAAAACATGATGGCCTATATAATTTTTTGTAAGGGCCTGTCATATGTACGTTGGAATTGCCTGTAATTGATGTATCTATGAATAGCATGCTTCAGCAAGTCCAATAATGATCTCAGATTTCTTTACAGAAACAGTCATAGCAGATGTCTCATTTTTGACTATAGGCATGACATTTCTTTGTGTGAACAAATTGTCCAGTTTGTGTTTACTGTTTTTTTTATTTGGATATATAGGCTCACTGCCTTTTAAGGCTATTATTCGTGTGTTGCAGTGTTTGAGTCCCTCAGCCCTTATTTGCCTACCATGTGACCTTGATTAAGCCACTTAACCACACCCTGCTTCCTGGTTACCCCTAAAAAGGGACCAGTGGGATTATTATTATTGTATCATCATCAAAGATGTGCACAAATCTCTGTGGTGGCCCACTTATGGCTGGATGTCAGGTTGTTGAAGAAAAATGTATTATACAATTTTATTTCATGCAGGTTTTAAAGTAATCTGATAGATACTGTGATTTATTTCCATTCTCAGTTTCTCCTGGCTTTCTCTGATGTAGTTGATTCTATGCAGACCACTTTAGGTTACTTTAAATAAGCATCCACTACAGGTGTTCATATGCCATTTACTGAATCATGACAAAATGAAAAGGAGCTCAGAAAAAATTATGAAAAGGGATTTCAGCTGAAACGATAAATAAAAAATGCAGGAAAGTAAAACATTTGCTCTCCTTCAACCTTCCCAACCATACCTCTCAAATGTCCAGATTTTTGCCTCATATTTTTGCACTGTTCCTGATAAAAGTTGTGTTTTTTTTTCCAAATCATTGAGAAATGAAGTCACTAAATAATGATATACATTTGAGTTTCAGACTTCATATCCTTTGGTAAAAATGCATGCTAATGCAAAACCTGTTATTCTGGCACCTTTCTACATTTATAAGAGCACTATTTAAAATCTATCCGTGATTTTGGGCCTTCATCCCACCATTGTTTTTGGTTTGGTTCAGAATTCTTGCTCTAAGAAGTTGAGAGGTACACTCCCCACCTGTCATTTATTCAATACCTAAGGGTATACAGCCTTGGAGAAAGGATTTTTTTGTTTTACTTTATAAAATAAAGCAAACACATACCACACCAGTTTTACTGTGAATAGTAGACTCACACTTAGTCTATGTGCCCAGTGTAATGCAGTCTAACAGAAAAAAAGAAGGAATATAAATTAATTTGTAGCTGTTTGGTGTTAAATTCTGGGTCACTGTTAACTCACAGAAGGATGAGTTACGTTTAACACTAACACAGATATTAGTATGCAGATAAGCTGCCATGACAGTTCATTTGCATAATGAGTATCGGGTCTACTTTAAAACACCGACATGCAAAATGCCGACGACGAGAACACCGAGACCGGAAGATCGACAACTGAGATGACCGACAGTGTAAAAGCCCGATGCTGAGAACACCGACATGTTAAGGTAAGTGTGCGATAGTGACAGACTTTAGTGTTAGGGGCGGGTTAAGTGAGCTAGAGTTAGGGTGCGGGTAAGGTAAGTGTGTGATAGTGCCAGACTTTAGGGTTAGGGGCAGGGTTAAGTGAGTTAGGGTTAGGGCACAGGTTAGGTGAGTGTGCGATAGTGATGGACCTTAGGGTTAGGGTTTGGGTTAAAGTTAGTGCATAGATACTTGTGTATGTAAGGTTTAGTGTAGGTTTGTAAGTTTTTTGTTGTGCTTGTGTTGTGTGTGTGTTTTTCGGAAAAGGTTTTTGTTTTGTTGATTGTCATGATTGTGGTTTGTCGGGCATGTGAAGTTTCATGCTTTTAAACTGTCGGTCATCTCAGTTGTTGATCTTCCGGTGTCGGTGTTCTCGTTGTCTGTGTTTTGCGTGTCAGTGTTTTAAAGTAGACCCTGAGTATCACGTATAGTAATGTGCCTTGTTCTGAAGCGCTGACATAGTCATTTTAGCACTTAGAGAGTGGTGAGGAAAATACCATTTATTTTGTCTATGCCTGGGATTCATAGCCAAATTGCCTAGCGTGCAAAGCTGCTCATTGGTGCTTTGTGTACTAGGCATCATATTTATTTCATTGAGCCATCTTTTGTCATACTATTAGACAATCTAGACTTTCCACTATGTGACATCTTAAACCTCTTGGGTCAGAGGCAACATAAGATATGTGCAAATCACCCTTTAAGGGTATCAAATGTTTCAGCTAAATGGCAATTCTGAATGTCCATGACTTTTTTCTTTTAAGTCTATTTATGGACAATTTCAGGCCAATAAAGCCAAACCCTACTAGCTGTGGACATGCATGTTTCTGCATTATTATGGCATCATCAGCACAACCTAAGTGGAATGTTTGGCTAACAATATACAAGAGGTTTAAGGTCTCATGCAGTGGAAAGTCTAGCTTTGCTAGATTTTTCTTTTTGTGTTTGTTTAGGCAAATGTAAAAGGGGTTATCACCCATTGTAGGTTACTGAGCTGGGTTAAACATTTCACTCTAAACTATGTGTCCATCCCTCCAGAATCCCATAGTTTGTAGGAAGGGCTGCAGGTGGACTGAGGTTCCAACTGCATCAGCAGCTGCATCACAGGAAAGAAACAAGTGGGTCTGTTAGGCTGCCGATCCCACATATAAAAACTGTCTACTGGCATACAGCAACAGTTATCCCACTCCAGAAAGGGGGACCCACCACTGATCCCGGGAACTATCGACCTATTAGCCTGACGAGCCTGGTCTGCAAGGCCATGGAATGTATCATCATGGAACTCATAAACAAAGACATTGGTAACCTCCAAACTCTGGATCCCACCCAGTTCAGGTTTATGAAAGGCAGATCATGCCTCCTGAACCTGATCGACTTCTTTGAGGCAGTTACCAAAGCCATAGATGAGGGTAAGGTGGTTCACACAGCCTATCTTGACCTCACCAAGGCTTTTGACACCATCCCCCATTCTGGAATTATAGCTAAACTCACTAAACTAGGTATAAATCCCTACGTCACAAGATGGGTTGCCAACTGGCTCACTGACAGAACCCACACTGTAAAAGTTGCAGACTCCAAGTCTGACCTCAAAGCAGTGACAAGTGGAGTACCACAGGATTCCATCCTGGGACCTCTCCTGTTTGGTATCTACTTCTCTGAAGTACAGGCTAACACAGAAGGCCTCTGGCTAATGAAGTTCGCAGATGACTGCAAACTAGGAGCCATAGTCAAGTCCCCAAATGATGTGGACATCCTACAGAAGGGCCTCGCTGAGACAGATGCCTGGTGTCAGAGCCATGGCCTCAAGCTCAATGCCAAAAAGTGCAGTCTCATCCCCTTTGGTAAAAACTCTGTACCCATGAACTACCACATAGGCAGCAATCTACTTAACACCGAATGTGTGATAAGAGACCTTGGGACCCTGGTGGACAGTAGTCTCTCCTTTGATAGTCACATCGCCACAGTAGTCAGGAAGTCCTTCTATGTGGTACACCTCATCATAAAAGGGTTCTCATCCAGGAAAAAAGAGGTCATTGTTCCCCTCTACTCGACACTCATTAGACCCATTATAGAGTACAACGCCCCTTTTAGAATGTACCTCACAAGTAATCTTATAAGTAAACACTAATAAACTAAAGCACTACACCCTCTTATACTCCTTTTAAGTACTTGGCTCCCTATTGGTCCTTTCTGTTCAGTCAAAAAGTAGTTTCTTATACTATTCTGGCATGTCCAAAAGTCAGTTTCAGGTTTACTCTCCAGTCCAGCTGGTGAATCTGGGAATCTTGAGGCAATGTTACAATTGCCTTATGTACACAGACCACCCTCTCCTCCTCCCTACAAGCTCAAATATATGTGAGAGATGCAACTATATAGCCAAACTGGAGGTTGAGCTCTCTCAACCCAGTACTGGCTCAGTCAGTCTGGAGGAGAAGGGAACCACACACACCACAATTCCAGTCTCACATAGACCTACCACATCAGCAAACCAAACACATAAACACACAAAAACATACTCGGAGGCTCTAAATAAAAATCTGCCTAAGCAGCAGAGACCTCCAAAGCAGACATCCAAGCAAACCCTACCCCACACCAATACCCACGTATCACATAGTTCACAAAGTCAGTGTGCCACACAGTCACAGCCCTTAAGGCTAAACAACACACCTAATACACTTGTAATAGGTGACTCTATTGTCAGACACACTGATGTCCCACTCACCAGACTGAACAAGGAGAAGGTCACTGTAAGCTGCCTGTCAGGTGCCAAGATCCACCACATAACGCATGCACTCAGGTCACTCCAAAGCAAGTACAAGTATGACTCCGTCATTGTACATGCTGGTGTGAATGACCTGAGATGTACCTCCCTGGACTACATGAAAAGAGACATAGAGGAGCTCTCTGATCATGTAGCCCAGGCCAGTATGACCCTGACCTTGAGTAGCATCTTGGCCTCACCAAAAATGATGCCACAATATAAAGACAAAATGATCAATTTTAACAATTGGCTAAAGTATTGGTGTCATTTAAAGGGGATCCAGTGTCTGTCAGCCTGGGATGACATGCTCGACAAGCCACGTTGCTTTGCTAGGGACGGCTTGCACCTGTCACCCCTGGGCTTTCGAATACTGGCTAAGGCTCTTGCCACCCTCATAGTGCCTTTTTTAGGCAAGGCTCAAAAGACAAGCCCACCTCCATAGACAACACCATGAAAAAAAAACTAAGGGTAATGCTGCTCAACGCCAGAAGTCTAAACCTCAAGATGCACGCACTCGAGGCTCTCCTCAGTATGGAGAATATCAATATCTGTGCAGTTACAGAAATCTGGTTCAAGGCTCCCGAAAGCACCTCAGCACTACCAGGTTATACTTCATAACATGCTTTTCGGCCACAAAACTCAGACCGAACCAAAAAAGGAGGGGGAGTATCCATATACATCAAAGATACCCACACCTCCAGGTTAGTAGCACTGCAGGAAGCATTGGAGACCATCCATGTGCAACTAACAGTGGGCAAAACTGCCTTTCAGTTTGTAGCCTGCTACAGACCACCCTCCCAAACTCAGGAACCCCACTCGGCTTTCCTGAGAACACTGGAGAATATGAAGGTCTCTCCAAACACCATTACATTGGGTGACTTCAACTACCCAAACATTGACTGGGAACACTACTCAAGCCCCAACACCCTCACCCAATGGTTCCTAGAATTTATAAACTCAAATGCTATGAAACAACTGGTCACCACCCCCACAAGAGGGGAAAACATATTGGACCTGGTTATCACCAACATGGGGACTCTATGTTCCACACCAGAGGTATACCCTTGACTGGTAAGGTCAGACCATAAATTAATCTCACTGGACATCCATATCCCGTCCCCACCCCCAGCCAAGGAAACCACAGTGAAGAACTTCTCAAAAGCAAACTTCACACTTCTCAAAACCAAGGTGGTATCCTTCAAAGCCCCCGGGCCAGTGGAAAATATGGCTCAAACCGCAGAATCCTTTACAAACGCATTCTATGGACACCTACAGGAATGCATGGATCGTGCTGTCCCAAATAAAACCAAGACTCACTCCCCCAAAGGCAGGAGACCTGTGTGGTGGGCCCTGGCCATAAATAAGCTATACAACAAAAGGAGGAAGCTACTACATGATAGAGCAAAATCCCAAAAAGGGAAGGCATCTCTGATCAGTACTAGCAAGAAACTACGATCCCTCATAAAATCATCTAAGGCTAGCTTCGAAAGAAAAATTGCACAAGACACTAAAGACAATCATAAGGCCTTCTTTAGTTATGTCAGGAACCTGGGTGGCAACTCCCAGATATGCTCTGAGTTAGTGCAAAATGACAAAAAATACACTGGACCCACAGACATTGCCAACATCCTGGCAGACAGGTTCAGTGAAAATTTCTCCCCACCATCCCCCCCAAAAGAGCAAATGTCTATCCCAACAGAGTGTAGCCTCCCTGACATCACAGATGAACAGGTGAGAGCTGCCCTCTCCAAAGCAAAAAACACAGCATCAGTGGGACCGGACAATGTCCTGGGCTGCGTCTTACATGAGATTCAAAAAGAACTTAACCCTCACATAAAGTCACTGTTCAGTCTCAGCTTTACTACAGGATATGTACCCAAGGAATGGTGTACAGCAACAGTGGTCCTGCTCCACAAAGGTGGTGCCACAACGGACCCCGAAAACTATCGCCCTATAAGCCTGACTAGCCTGGTCTGCAAAGCTATGGAGCATATCATTATGGAACTCATAAACAAAGACATTGGAAACCTCCAGACACTGGATCCTACCCAATTCGGCTTTGTTAAGGGCAGATCTTGCCTCTTGAACCTGGTCAACTTCTTTGAAACAGTTACCAGGGCCATAGATGAAGGGAAAGTAGTCCACACAGCCTACCTGGACCTTGCAAAAGCCTTCGACACAATACCCCACTCAGGCATCATAAATAAGCTCACCAGCTTAAATATCAACCCCTATGTCACAAGATGGTTGCAAACTGGCTCAGGGATAGAACCCACATGGTCAGAATTGCAGGTGCCATGTCAGACTCTAAACCAGTTACAAGTGGCATCCCACAAGGCTCAGTCCTGGGACCTCTCTTGTTCGGTATATATTTCTCTGAGGTACAGGCTAACACGGGAGGACTATGGCTGACCAAGTTCACAGATGACAGCAAACTGGGTGCCATAATCAACTCTCTGGCTGACACAAGCATCCTCCAAAACGGTCTCACAGAGACGGATAACTTGTGCCAGAGCCATGGCCTAAAGCTAAATGCCAAAAAATGCATAGTCATCCCCTTTGGGAAAAACAAAGTGCCCACAAATTACCACATAGGTGGTAATCCATTAAGTACGGAAGAAGTAATTAGGGATTTGGGGACCCAAGTAGATAGTAATCTCTCCTTTGACAATCACGAAAGGTTTCACATCTAGATTAAGAGAGGTCATTGTGCCCCTCTACTCATCACTCATCACTCATCAGGCCCATAATTGAATACAATGCCCCATTTGGGATGTACCTTACCCGACACCTACAGCAACTGGAAAGACCCCAAAAGTACCTCACCAAGTGGATCAGGGGACTCAAACAGATGCCCTATGCAGTTCGGCTAAAACTCCAGCTCTACTCAGTTGCCTACTGCCTACTCAGAGGCAATCTGTGCCTGACGTATAAAGCCATGTCCAACCCAGAATTAATGGACATGCTCCACCTCAAGAAATCCAAATCCCTTAGAGCTACACGTTCCAGGGACTTAAACCTCAGCACAGAAATTAATAGGACATGCTGGAGGAACAGATTCATATCCCAGAGGCTCCCCTCACTCTGGAACAAAATCCCAGTCCAAGTTAGGCAGAGCCCCTCACTGACCCTCTTCAAGAGAAATCTTGACGAGTGGATGGGAGATCGCAAGTTTACCCCGGGGATCTCTTCTGTGTCCCTGCTAGACAGAAGCACAGTAAACTAACCTTAAAAGGGCTATCTTCTGTGACCTACTATTCAAAGGCACAGTCTACTAATCTAAAAGGATGGCAAAAGCCAAACACACTCTGGCTAGGCTTATAAATGCCCTAGGGCAGATAGCCTAGTATCAACCTATGAACCTATAAAAGCAGTCTCAGTCTGTAGCTGGAATGTTCAGAACCGTAGATGAATCCTTGCACAGACACCATGCATTTGTGTTTGCACCAGTGCACTCATATGCATGTGTAAGTAAAAGAAAAACACACTGCAAAGGTGAAAAAAATACCCACAGTAATGCATTCATGCAGGACAATGACCAAATGTAAAAATATTTGGGGGCTTCTCTATTCAGGGAGTTGGGATCAGGAAAACTGGATTTGATGTGATGTTTTTGCAAAAGTACTTGTTTAAATACAGAGTTGTAATGGTGCTGGAGAGGGGGGTCGGCAGGGGGCATCCAAGACAACAGTGGGAAGGAGGAGACAGGATGAGGGGAAGTGCAGGGAGGGAGGGGAATGAAGATTTTTAAATGCATTAAAAGACATACTTAATAGCCAAATTGCTGCATGGTGCTGATGAGCAATTGTAATGTACTGAGAAAGTTGCTTTAGGTAGCTTGGTTATAAAGGATCTATTTCTTCAGACTATGGCCCTTCAAAAATGCTAATACAGGCCTATAGTGACACAGAGGACATCTTCACACAATTAAATGTGTATCCACAGGGTAGAATAGTGGAAACATTTTTTTTATTTATATAGGTAAAATATTCATTAGGCAAGCTAACAAATAGGCTCTTAGACTTCCACCAGCTCAATACTTTTTGGGTTTGGATTACACCACAAGGCTTATAAAAGCCTTGGTGGTCATTAGCCTACTATATACCTATGAACGACTGCATCAGCATGTTGTACAGATGCCACAGTTGCACTCCTCCACACCTCTCCCCACTCCAAAGTTGTTATTAAGGGTAACATTGCCTTTTCACGATCCTCAACCTCTGTTTAATATTGTAAAGTTAGCTGCGGGCCACTCAGCAGCCCGTAGCAGGTCACCTCTGGCCTAGACCACTTGCTTATTCAGGTCTATATTATAAAAATTGAAGTCTCAGAACTTCGATTGTTATAACATTGAACTGTAAACCTCGAAGACTGACAATATCGAAACCGCGGAACATCAAATTCTTTCCCAGGGAAAGAATTCGGTGGGCCATTTCCGCGGCTTCACTATTTCCTCCACTGTGGGGTGATCTCTGAGTTGGTGTATTTAAGTAGGGGGTGTGTGGAGGGCACAGCCCCCCACATTGAGGGTGTGTGCGGGGGCAAAGCCCCCCACATTAGAAACAGTTTGTAATGTTTGTGCGTTTTGTGTTTTGTACTGGAACAGCAATTTTTTTTTTCCCAGGGAAAAATATCACTATTCTCAGTCTTCGGGGTTTTCAGTCTTCGAGGTTTCCAGTTCGATGTTATAACATTCAAAGTTTTGAGACTTTGATGTTATGATATAGACCCGCTTATTCTAGTTTGTTAGCAGCATAGAAAGACATGCTGTACTTACAAAGACAGGTCAACAACTTGTATAATACACCACAAAGTAAATATCAAAAACAAAACTACATATCACTGATTAAGGAACTCTTACTTTTGACTACAATAGCTGCTGTTTAATTCATTATACATATTTCTTTTTCTAAATTTTTTTATTTTATGTCATCTTACCTGTGCTTTGCATGGCTTTTGTACCAAGCAATTAATAAAAAGAAAAATCCAACCCTGCGTTCTTGAAGCAAGAAATGACAAATCAGGCACCAAGAACATCGAGAAACGTTTTTCGTTAGATTCACAAACTAGAGAAAATGAGAATGAGGGGATCGAACCCTGGCCGACACGAAGCAGCTTATTAGCAGCACATAGATCGAATTCTCAGCTGTTAGACATAATCTGTACTGCCAGCCAGCCAGAATCTGTCACACAAGACTGTAACGCTTTTGCTTTATTTCTTTTGTGAGAAGGAAAAACTATGCCATGTAACTATGTTCAGTGTGACACGTCTGCAAACAGTGCAAAGAAGAGTGTCATCTAAAGCTTTAGCAGCCATAAAAGTCACCAGGTTATCTTTTGTATGTAATTTAAATTCTTTTTTTTTTTTTTTTTAAATAATTTAATTTCTTAGTTTCAGTGTGGGAGATGGAGTTCTGAAATATTTACAACAGCAAAAAAAAAAATAATGTTTAAAATCCTAGCTGTATTGAGGTTAAGAAATCAGGTACTTTAATATGGCTTTTGCATGTACATTTCTCAGCCTCCACTACTTAAAACATTTATCCTGGATATTTATTCTGATATAATGTGCAGTAAAAGTGCCTTGCATGCAACCGTGATGTGTACAGTTCATATCAAGATAGCCTTGCATCTACATTGGTTTAAGAAAAGACTACCTACCAAACCCTCATTTAGCTTATGTTATCAGATGTTTTAGTATACGCTACACAGACATGGAAGATTTTTTTTCTGAGTGTCTTTATATATGTCTCAGTATGCACAGTGCTACTTTGATGACATCATTAACGTTTGTGTCTATATTGCTGGAGGCACTCACCAGCACTGGAGCACCAATTGGAAGGATGAGGGTGTATTTAGCAGCCAGTGCTCTGCTTTTCAGTCTGATGAATCATATTGGGATGAAGTGGTATATCCATGACCTCGAGGCTTGAGTTGTCATAACAACAGACATCAATAATGGATGGCAGACTGAGAGTAAGATGTCTGGAGAGGGATGCTTACAAATGCATGTACATCTGCCCCCTTAGTGCTGTCAGTACATTTTCATGGAATAAACATCAGGGGCAAGCAGGTGTTCAATATCCACATATAATGGAGTGGTGGGTACCCCTTAGTGGGCCTTAGTGGTTACAGTTGAACTTAGCACCTTAATGGTTAATTGACTTTTGGGTGGGTAGAACTTCTTAACAGGTAGTATCACTCATCAGGCTACACTAGTGTAGTAACTAAGGGAAAGTGGATCAAAGAGGTCAGCAGACCTGTAGTAAACCATAATAGCAGTGTCAGTAGCACAACAGGTAGCACACTTGCCGTCAGTGCAGAAGGATGGTGGTTCTATTCCCACACCAGGATGATGGATTGCTGACAATGCAGTGTGGCATGAGGAGGTTGCTGCACTTCTGAATTTGTCATCCTTTATATGAGAGGCTAAACTGAGGTCCCATCTGCTTAAGCTGGTGGTAGCTCAGGTGGATAAAAAAAGATTCAATGGCACTTATTGAAAAGAATAGGGCAAGTTTCCTGTGGCCCTGGATAAATTACCCCTTGTAGTATAAATGCCACCTTGGGTTTCCCCTGAAAACAGGCCACTAGTCTAGAGAGATTAACTTTAGGAAACAAAGGATAGATAGATAGATAGATAGATAGATAGATAGATAGATAGATAGATAGATAGATAGGTAGATAAAACCCACAGTACCTACATTGGGAGTATAATATACTTGTTTGAAATGTCTGCATCATAAAATAATTTTAATGTGTATAAATAATTTATTCAGCTACATGCTAGATACTTACATGAACATGTTGGCACTAACAAATACCGGAGCCACAGTTGGGATTTGTGTTTTTACTTGGAAAAGGATGAGCAAAATAAATTCTATACTTATTGCTGTTTTGAGTTTTTGTATGTCTTGTGGCCTGGTTTGCTTTATTCCTCTCACCCTCAAATAATGGCAGTACCTCATTCAGGCCGTGGCAAATATCTGATATTTGGGAATAAATTATTAATGTAAAAGTATAATTAGATATACATTCAGCTTCTAGAAGAACGCCTGTTCATGTAATTAATGTTTCCTTCCCACTGAAAAGCATAAAACAGTAAGCATTTAAAATAGAATGTATGTTTATAAAAATACTGGGATGAGTCAGAGGCACAGACTGTTTTGTGTTCGTAATGTTCTAAAATGTTTTGACAGTATTGCTGCAGAGGCAGACAATGCTAAATCTCTTAAAAATTATTATGACAAGCTTCAGAGAATTAATGTACCTTATGTTAGGCACATAATCACTCCGATCATCAGAGGTAAGCAATGTTTTATGTCTTTTTATTCATGCATTTATTTATTCATTTGTTTATTTATTCATTGGCTGGTAAAGCTAGTTTTCTAAGGCTGTAACCAAAACCACTGCCAAACTCCCATTCATTTGGCACTGTCATACCATATTGTCACTAGTGGTCATTAGTGATAGCCCCAGGTGACAGGCAGAAGAAGGCTGAGGCAATTATTCTGACTTTTCAAAAGAGTTTGGAAGCTCTCTAAAATTTTCTGTCTAACGTATATAGTAAGTGACAAGCCGGAACAATTTCTACAGTCTGTTTGGAGAATGGCAGCAAGAAAGACTTTCTTTACGCATTATAATGATTAATCTTACCTCACATACATATTGTTTTCATTCTCAAATTAAATCTGGGTTTCTGTGTCCATCTGTTCATTTGTAAATATGATTGCATAGTGTTGCAACATGTCTTGTATACTTGTAAACATTTTTCTTCCACTTGTATTTGTCTGCATATTAATGTTTTATCTGGAACTTTTCTCCTTGGGCTTATTCGGTTAGCAGCATATAAAATGGACTATTTATTATGCAAATCTACAAACTGCAGGTGGGATTACTGGCACAGACAGAAGGCAGAAACAAAGCTGTTTTTAATTCTGCTTCTGTTGTTTGCTGGTCAGTGCAGACAGGTTTTACTGCCTAGTGTGATACCCAGTCATAACAACTGTAGCAGGGGTGCTTAACAATTTTTAAGATTAGCCCTTGCACTACAAAAGCTCTTAAGTACTTAGTTTTTCACACTATCGGAGCTTAATTACCAATCTGCATGCAGTGTAATACTCCTGCCTGTTACTGAGCCCCAGAATCAGATAAGTTTGAGCACTTCACTATAGCTTGACTCTATGCATTGTTCACCAACATGAATTCGTACCCTCAGAGTGCCAGTTACATGATGGAATAGTCATAGTTCCCTACCCATTGTGTGACCTACTGTTTTAGCTGAAAAGGCAGCCATGGTGGTGCAGCGGTTAGCGTTGCCACCTCACAGCAAGAGGTTCTCTGGTTCGATCCTTGGCTGGGGTGCCTTCTGTGCGGAGTCTGCATGTCCTCCCTGTGGTCACGTGGGTTTCCTCCAGGTGCTCTAGTTTCCTCCCACATACAAAAGACATGCTGTAGGTGGAGTGGACACTCTAAATTGGCCCTAGGCATGACTGCTTGTGTGTGTCTTCTGTGGAAGGTTGGGCGCCGGGCTGGCAACTCGACACTGTAAAACTCCACTGCCAATTATGAGCGGACAGGTGATCCGCTGTGGCAACCCCTAACCGGGAAAAAGCCGAAAGAAGAAGAAGTTTTTTCAACTGAATATGAAGCCTCTGCTAATAATATTAGACAATTCACTTTTTTGATTTCTGCACTGAATTATTGTTTGAAGGTCTAAGTCTGTTATAGGCAATTACTTTCTGATTTAAACAAGGCGATCTGAATATGTTGGGGACAGACTTCTGTATTAGCTAATAAACAGAATCAGAATGCTTCCATCCTACATAATTTCCTTAACTATAGTTCTTTCTATAGCCAATACATCTGCTAATAGTCTCCTTTAGCCTAAAAATTCCTATTAATAACTCTCAGAATAAGAACATTTTCTAATATCTTAATTTGTTTGTAAAGGGTTTTTTTTTCCATATACTGTACTAACTTGCTTCCTCAAATTACAGCTTACTACAACTGTTATCTTGCAATTTATTCTAACTTTAATATTATAACTTGTTTGTAATGTTTTTTTAAATTACTGCAATTCTTATCATCTCCCATTTCTCTAACTTTCATATTATAATTTTATAAGTCTGTAATTTTGCAATTTGTAAATTTTATATCTTTCTGGAGTTTTCTCCCCATGACTTCATTGAAAACAGGCTCCTTGTGGCCCAATGGACTATCTTGGCAAACAAATTGTAAATAAATAAATAAATAAACAGGGGTCAGACAACTGGGGTCATATGCAGTGACCTGAACAAAAGTATTTCCAGTCTTTAAAGGAATTAAGACATAAAGCAGGAGAATGGAAAATGCAAGTTTGTGTGTGCCTGGGGAGTACGTGCCTGCTTAGTGGAAGAAGCCGGGCCACATTTTAAAGCAGTTCAAATAACTAAGTAGCTGTCAGAATCTCTATGAAGTTCCACAGAGCTTTACATTAGAACCTGACAGGGACTGAGTATAAACAACATCCACCGAAGAGATGAAGCCTAGACCAAACCTATGACTATGATTTTACCAATGTTAAAAGACAAAGCTTTAAAAAGAGAATTCAGAGCATATTTTATATGTGTTAACATGTTTTAAACTCATTTTTAAACACTGAAAGTTTTTTAAAGGAAATGTATTGCAATAATAGATTTTATTGATTGACGTAATTGTTAATTTGATTGATTGTACTATTTAATGATGGTCTGGGATCATGTTAATTTATTTTGATGAAGTCTTGGGACTAATTAAGATGAAAGGGCTTAATAAATTGTTCATTCACGAAATTTGGTGGAATTGCCTGTTTTTATATACTGCAGGAACCAGCCTTACACTGTTGGGATGTGTGAGCCACAGTTAATCTGGTTATTCATTCATTAGCTTTATTTTACTGGGTGATTTATTGCATTTTTTGAGTTGGAAAAGTCCATAAAAAGTATGCCGGGCTGTGATATAAATTAAGCCTGTATGTGAGTGTTGCTTTCAAATAAATAATAAAGAGGAACTAAATGGCATACATCGTCTCCTCATACGTTTGTTTTTAAGACAGTACAGTAAGAAGAAAATGTAATGATGAACTAATTAAGCTTTTCATGTGCAGCAAAGATGACTCACCTGGGAAGAACTGAAGAAGCAACTGTGGACTCGTGGTCAGCATATGAAGAACAAAATTAACTTTTTGTGTAGGCAGTGACATTCCCAAAGATAAGCATGTCGCTACATTGGTCATCTTGATGGGTATTTCCACAGGGAGTCAACTTTAAAGCTCAGTTCGGCCATAGAAACCAAAAGTTAAAAGTTGCAAACAAATTATTGCAATGTTGATGGGATACTTTGAAAGTTAAGATAATCCTGGAAATATTTTATTTTAATATTGCAACCAGAAGATCAATGAACTTGTGAATCGGTATGCTGTTGAGCTGAAACGGTGTGCAGTGAACTGTGAATTTGATTTGAAATTGGATGTAGCACTAAAGTAATGATTTGTTAGTGGAATTTACAGCGAGGCCCAACAGAGAACAGTGTAATCAGAATATAATGCAACAATTCCAAAATCATTTGAAATTGCAGTGAGTATGGAAACAACAGACAGAGATATGCAACAGCTGAGGAAATGTGAGATACAGATTGGCACAGTACATCATGTCAAAATTCAGATAAATAACCAGAAAGAAAAAAAAAACAGCGTTGTTATTATTGTAAAAATACAAATCATAGTTGACATAACTGTAATTATAAATAAGCAACATACCATCACTGTGGGAAGCTGGGTCATGTAAATCAAGAATTTTGTAGTAAGATACAATCTAAAGTAAAGAGTAACACTGACAGGTTTAAACGAAAAGAACAGAAACATACTTTTAAAGGGGACGCAGAATTGTCAGTGTTTTCATTGTTCAATGATAAAATAAAGAACTGACATGGAGATTGATACAGGGGCGCAGATGTTCACTGCATCTGAGAAAATGTTTCTACAGATGTTCATAGGTTCATAGGTAAGTACTAGGTTAGCTGACCTTGTGGGCCATTTTAAGCCTAGCCAAGTTCCAAATTTCAAAGATGGAATCAAACCCTATACTTTGTGTCTGCGAGTCAAACAACTTAACCATGTTTCCGGAGAAAGAATTATAAGAGAATTGCAGTTAAACTTAAAACATACACTGGATATAATTTTTTCAGTGATAGGTCAAATGAGCTATAATTTGGTATAATAAGAGAAGGAACAGTTACCAAGAATTGTGGAGAAAGGAGATTGTCCTGTTTTCTGTGGGAGAAACTGTTTTCAGTAGCTTGTGTTAAATCAGAAGGAGATATAAATGTGTGAGTCAGAGTATGCTGTACAAGTTAAAGTCTATAAAAAAAGTTCTGGAGATGCATAGTGAAGTGTTTCATGAGAACGTTGTCACACAGTATGTGGTATGAAAGCCACTGTTGTGGAGTATCTGAATGTTTGTCGAAAGTTCTATAAAAGTCAGCCACTGAAATCACAATAAAAGATAGTTTATGAAGAGTTAAAAAGGCTAGAAAGAGAAAATATTATCATTCATGCAGTAAATGTGCTGCACCTGTTGTTACAGTCGTAAAAAGAATCAGTTTGGTTTGCCTGTGTAGGGATTGTAAGTTAAATGTAAACCACACAGCTGACATGGAAATAAATCTATTATCAAGAAAGAAAGAGTTAATGGCCACAGTAGGCAGTAGAACTGACTCTTAGGATACTGATCTAGCATCTGCTCACCATTAGGTACTGCCCAATGAGGAGTCAAAGAAATAAGTAGCCTTAAATACACATACAGGTTTCTTTTGGTTTAATAGTTCATCATTTTGAGTGAGCACTGTACTTTTTAACACATTTGTTAACCAGATAAGCCTACTGGATGCAAGACTCTCTTTCCAGTGTTAACCCAGGAACATTGTCTGATAAAGTGACTTGCTCAGATTCACATAGTAGGTGAATGGATGTGGAAGGATTCAAACTCTAGACTTTTGAGTGCGGAAGCAGCTCAAACCTCTGCACTAAATTAATTATGCAAACTGATAAAAAATAGAATGTGGTAGTGTATCTAGATTATTTATTAGTCACTGGGGTAGACAGAGTATTTCAGTAACTAAGAGAAAGTATTGCAGAGAGGGCATTACCATAGTCTAAGAGTGAAAAAAATGAGTTTAGGAAGTCACGTGAAATATTTGGAGAATATTTTGGATAACAATGGGTTTGTCCTTTGTCAGAGAATCCATGCTCCCTTCCTCACCTGTGTGAAGGGGTTGTAGTTATCCATTTCTTTAATAAACTACTGCAGACCCTTAACATCTAACCAGAGTACAGCATTGGCATCTTTGTACACCCACCTGAAGGAGCAGATTCTATGGCAATGGAGATGCCAGGAAAAGAAAGAATTTACAAAATGGAAAAGATTACTAACATTATTTTTATTTGTTAACTGGAAAGTCGTACTGGTCATCCAACCCTTTTCAACCATGATTTGAGCTCAGGGAGTAAATAGGTTACAAAGTTAAACAGTTACAATGCGAGCTTACACTACACAGAAAAGTTAAACATTTAAGATGCAGACATGGAGATTACATATTATATGAGGTAACAGGACTATTTCTGAATAACAATCAGTAGAACAGGGTTCCACAATGTGTAGAGAAGTGAGATCAAATTAGAGAAATTTGACAGTCAATCATTTACATATGTATTATTTACCGCAGCAACAAAAATATTAGGAAGATGCAAAATCTGAAACATCCTGTACTAAGGGATTTATTGACCAATATCTTTAAAGAGGTCGCATGCATTATTTTTAATTGCATGATACTCATTTTATTTTTAAATGATAAGGTGGTGGTACATCATGACTAAGTCCTGATACTTGTATTTGCCTGTGATACTTCTGCATGTGGTACTGGGGATTTGATTCAACATGATATGCCCTTATATGAGAAAGGATTAATTGTGCTTCTAAAACTGTTTCATCAATGGGGGGGACAGAACTTGACAGAAAAGCTCTTTATTTGCTTTTGGAGAAAACAAATTCCACCATGAAGACCATAAGATATTATTAATAAAGTTACGCGGGGTCGCCAAGCTGCATTAACTCAGTTTATCTGCCTTGGCAGTTGTACATTTTATATATATATATATATATATATATATATATATATATATATATATATATATATATATACATGTGTGTGTGTGCGTGTTTGTGTGTGTGTGTGTGTGTGTGTGTGTGTGTGTGTGTGTGTGTGTGTGTGTGTGTGTGTATATACAAATTGGGTATAATTATTACCAGAGTAAATAAAGGATATGTAAGAGACACTGAACTGTATATTTCCCTCTGTCCAAAACATTATTACTAAAAGCTAGAGACAGTGACTGATGAAATGCTAGAATATGTATATTTCCAAGAAATTTCATTTAAAACTTAAACTGTAGCATGCATGTCTGGAAATGACAAAGAACTGTCATGAATGTTAAGCCTTAGGATGGAAGTCTGGTCTCACTCACAGCAATGATTAGAGTTCAAAATATATCACAAGAGAAGAACTGAATTTTCTATAGGGAAGATTGTGCCCTTTGGGAAACCAGTTATTATTTCATGGAAAATAAGAAGTACTGGGAGAATCAGATGTCTGCCATTCAGGTATTGTTAAAATGAAGACATTGGTCTGAAATTTTATTTGATGGTCAACACTGCATTGTGAAATTGTGAAATTGACTACATTTGCAAAGAATGTATATATACCATTTCAGAGAGAGAGCAGGAGACGTCTAGATAAGCAACAGGTCATCCATGAAAATTTTCAGTAGGATGTTGAATCAGACTCCATATTGATTGTGCAAGCCCATTCGTGAGTAATGTGGCCATGATATAATATGCAAAATGGCAGGAAGTTTTTTTATGTCATAAATTATGATGCAAACTGCCATAATTAGACTGAAAAGACTGTTACTGCTTATGGGCTATCAGATCGTGTTATGCATAATAGTATTTGCATAGTTTGTATCAGATGAATTTTGTTGTTTCATTAAACAAAATGGACTTGACCATGCCATTAGTACACTGGGGCACTCTGTTATGAATAATTTAGTAAAAAGGAAGGTGCAAATATGTAAGGCTGGAATGAAAAAGATGTTGGATACATTGTTGGGTAAGGAAGATTGTTGTTGTGTCTTTCAGCTTTTCCCAGTTAGGGGTCACCACAGCGGAACTCTGGTCTGCTAATGATTGGCAGTAGATTTTTACATGCTGAGTTGCCAGCCCTGACTCACAACCTTCAACAAAGGTACACCCATTCAGTGTAGAGCCACTTGTAACTGTTCTGCCAGGCAGTCACCTGGAGAGTTATAACAGCCAAAGGTAGTTACTAGGCTTGTAGTCTGGGGGGGGGGTCATTAAGGAGCCTAGACAAAATTCTTAATTGCCCCAAAGCACTGCCTAGTTAAATTGCTTGCTCAAGGTCACACAGCATTCACATGAGGGCATCAAACCCTGTACCACAAGAACTACAGCTCACAGACTTAACTCTCTGTGCTAACTGCCCGAAAACTGTTTGAGAACTGAATAGCTCTGAGCATGTGCTAGCAATGTGTGTGTGTGTGTGTGTGTGTGTGTGTGTGTGTGTGCGTGTGTGTTTGTGTCTTAGAGTCCATGTGTTTAGTCTCTGCACCTTTTTGTTCACAGCATGTCCCCAGACTTTCCTTCCATTTCACCTGAGTTACTTAGTGGAATCTTCGAGTTCTCTACACTAATAATACATACCCATGACCACTTGTCATAACTACACTTAATTCAACCAAACCTCACTGGTGCCGTAAGAAAGAAGAAGCATTTACAAGAAGCTTCAGCATGACAGATGTGCAAAGGACAGATAAATCAATGAATCACATTCTGGGAACTTTCAGTATACAGCACTGGGAGGTGCCAGGTGGATCCCAGGTGTAAGAACTGAACTGGTAAGTCCAGCTTTGTTTCATGTAGAAGGAGCAGATATGTGTATTGTGTAAAAAAGGCATATTGCTATCTGAGAGCCAGAGGTTTATTTATTTATTTTATTTTACATTTGTTGACCGGGATAGTCCGACTGGATACATGTCCATTTTCAGCGGAGGCCCAGGGAGAAAAGCTCCACAGTGACAGAAATTAATACATTGAGATAATACATAGAAAGAAAAAAAAAAGAAGAAGCAAAAAAACAAAAAAAACAAATTTCTCTCCTGAAACAGAAGAGATACAGTAAAGTGTAAAATATTCTAAACATGTACAATATTGAGTTTACAAAATATTAACACAGATTCCAGCATACTAATTCTCCCACTAGGCACAATACTTTCGTTAAGAGGAGAGGGGAGAAAGTAATAAAGAGGGGATGCATATAGGAAAAGATCTATACATGTTGGAGAAAGGATTAGTCAGGATTAGAGCACTGACAGAGCCAATTTGACTTTAGATGGTGATGTAACTTTTTTTTGAACAGATATAGAGATGAAATGCGGGAGAGACTGGGAGGGAGGGAATTCCATATTTTACCAATGGCATTGGTAAAGAGTGAGTCGCCCCCTACATTGTTGGCTTTGACTGTTTGAACTAGTAGTTTATTGGAGGAACGCAAACTACTGAGATTATTGTAGGGTTTGATTAAGTTTTTCAGAGCTGGAGTTTTGTCCGGTTGGTTCAGGATTTTAAATGCTTCGATAAGTTGGGTCTGTTGTAGAAGGTTGGGGTATTCGATCCAATCTAGGTTTCTTAGGTTAATACAGTGGTGTGTTCTGTAAGGCATTCCTGTAGCAAATCTAGCAATCTGATTATAGCAGCACGATAGTTTGTTTAGTTCAGATGTGTTGAGGTATTGTACATTATCAGATGTCTGAAGAGGCTAGTACAAATAAAGGATAAAACGAACAGGAGTAGTGATGTTGTGCCAAGTTGTACAAGTAAGATGCTTTGTAAGACACTGCACTGGGAAGGTATGAGGCCGTGGGTTCCAGGACACTTGAGACGGTGTCAGAGCAGACCTCAGATATTCACAAATGGTTCAGATGTGTGCCAATGCCTGACATCTTGATAAGTGTTTTTTTTTTTGCAATGAGCAGACATTAGCTTACCTCACTTAAAAGTGCAAGCCCAGAAATTACAAAAACAGATGACTACAAAAATACAGGTGAACAGCAGATGTCAAACATCACTGTTCTTCAAGATGTATTATATATGCTTTGAAGTGCCCTTGTGATGTGTTTTATATTGGTGAAAGCAAGAGGGCTTTCAGGTTAAGGTTACAGGAGCATGTAAGAGATATAAAAAATGGGAAACCTGATAGCCCTCTCGCTATGCATTTTAAACAATTTCATAATGGCAGTGCAGAAGGGCTCCAGGGTACAATTTTGGAAAAAAATTGTTTCAAGTGAAAATGGAGCAGAAACTAGGAGAAGACTTTTATATAAAGAAACTTTATTTATTCTTAAGTATGGTGCCCTGACCCCTAATGGCATTAATTTAGAATGTAATTGAAGAGTTTTACTTTAACTTTATTTAATTAGTGAAGTCAAATTGTTTAATGAGTGTAATTTAGAAGGTATTTAAGAGTTTGTATTGCAGAACTGGTTTTTACTTCATTGGATGTAGTGTTGCCTAGGTGCTAGAGGCTCTAATAAATTGCTTTGCTATTTTGGGGTCTGGACATTTTTTGTCGCATACACACACACACACACACACACACACACACACACACACACACACACACACACACATATATATATATATATATATATATATTTTTTTTTTTTCTCTTTTTCGTTGGTCATTTGGGTGTTATAAAAATGGAGTCTCTTATGTGTTTCAGGGGTGATTGAGATTATTTTTCCAGGGAGTGCCATTTTTGTGATCACAGGACAGTGCAGTGAAGGTGATTTTCTGCCACTAACATCAAAGTAGCACTCCAGATGTTTGAGACCAGAGACAACAGCCATAAGATTTATTCCAGTGCCCAAGTAAGTCTGATGTCCGAGAAGGTTTATCAAGTTACACCACTGGTACCCAACAGGTTATGGGGAAAAAAGTGCACATAGATATACTTCATTAACCACTTAACACAATACAATATGGCCTCAAGTGCAGTGCAGTGGTGCAGCGATTAGCATTATTGCATCACAGTAAGAGGTTCTCTGGTTTGATTCTTGGCTGGGGTGCCTTCTGAGTACAGTCTGCATGTCCTCCCTGTGTTCACATGGGTTTCCTCTTAGTGGTTCGGTTTTCTCCCACATTCCAAAGACATATGTCTGGAGTGTTCCGCCTTGGGTCTCTGCTGAAAATGGGCTCTGTCCTAGTTGGACTTTCATGGTAGACAAATGTTAAATAAAATAAATAAATAAATAAAAATGTATACAGGGAAATGCAATGCTGCTCTGGTTATGAGCTGCTAACATCGACACCAAAACTAAGATGATACAGTGATTATTTACAGAAAGAGGCTTTGGCCTTGCAGCACCCCAGACTGCTTTCTCACCATTCTTTTTGTGGGTGTCTCGTGCACCTTAGCTATGGTAATTGCCTTTCAAGTAAATTATTATTTTCAGACGCACACACACACACACACACACACACACACACACACACACACACACACACACGCACGCACGCACGCACGCACGCACACACACACACACACACACACACACACGCACATGTTTCCCAGGGGGAAAAAATCCTTATTTCGCCATAGCTTTCATTCTTGCAGGGCAGTACTGCTACCACTCTAGAGTATTGGGACAGAGACCCTCCGACTGCAATGCCATTCTTGATTTACAGACAAAATAATAATAATAAACACAGAATAATAATTTGCTAAGCAGTCTGGCAAGCTACAGGTGGATACCAGTTGCTTGGTAAACTACAGTCCTCAATCACAGTCTCTCTTGATGTAAAAAGTAATAGGTAAATAAGCATTAGTCACAAGATCTTAAAAGAGAATGAATAAAACTTTACTTAAAAAACAAAGAAGTCAAAACAGTCCTGCTGCAAATTACATAATCAGAGATAAAATTAGGTGCACAACAATTAAATATGCAAAGGTAAAAGTGGTACACAATGGATGGGAAACAGTAATCAGTTGCACATTAGTACTAGGCTAACTGCCCTTGTGGGCTATTTTAAGCCTAGCAAATTACCCCATGTGAGAATCAAACCCTGCACCTTGTGTCTATAAGGTGTCTTGTGTCTTAACCATTATACCAAACTACCACCCCAGGTTATTTGTGTAGCTAATTATTATTAATATAGGAAACAGCTGCTGCAGTTTATACCCTGCCTGCATGGAGCTTCAGGCAGTCATGTTTTACTAAAAAAAAAAAAATTAAATTGTAGCGAACTGCTTGCTACAAATGTATGCATGCTACAGTTTATGCCCTGCCAGCACAGAGCACTACAGTGCTCAGGTTTGCAGTTAAAAAAGTGATTTTTTTTGTTTTACTTTTTAAACTGTAGCAAACTGTGCTACAGTTTATGCCACACACGGAGTACTACAGCTGTCATGTTTGATCACAAATGCAATGCTGTTATTACATTAAAGATTGGAATTGGCTGATCACCCTCAACATTTTGCTCCCGGGGCAGTTGCCCCTCTCGCCCTACCCTAGTTATGCTACTGCTTAGCTGTGCCAAGTACTAAAGTAATATACATGGAGATGGCAAAACAACACACTTACATAGATTGGTTGCCTCATCTCCTTCCGGAAGAGTGATATGTATTCTAGCTTATTATCTTTTGTTCTGCAGAAACCACATTCAGACTCCCGTAGATGTAATGAGAAATAGATTTTCCCAGCTCTGGTCACGTTTGTATCTCTCTCTCTCCACGTCTCTCTCTGTCTGACAAGTCTTTTCATTATACTTTTATGGCCTTTGGCTTCCTGGCTCAGTTTTACAACCTTCCTGCAATTACAGGTAAGCAAACACTCTCTTACTGCATTTTCTCACAATAAATACTGCAGAATAAGGCTACAGCTATCCAATATATATTTTTGTACATATTGCATGAAATAACAAATACAAATACAATTGTTGTGTATGAATTAAAAAAAAAGCAAAGTACTGTAGATATATTTAAGCCCATTTTATCTACCATGGCCATTACAATATAACATAATTGCACACGCGCACACACACACACACACACACACACACACACACACAGGATCCCTATTGAATGATCGAAATTTCAAAACTTTGAATCTCACATGGCCGAGACCATATGATCGAAGTTTTAAAACTTCAAACATTCAAAGAAAAAAAAAAAAACAAAACAAAAAGAAATTACTACATGTTAATGCAGGGGGGCAAGCCCCCCTGCACCCCCCCGCTATTTAAATATAGCAACTCCAAGATCGCACTACAGTGAGAAAAAGGGAAAATTCCCATTCCACGCTGTATGGAGATCACTGTTTAGGTGTTTGAAGTTTTAAAACTTTGATTATATGGTGTCGGCCATATGAAATTTGAAGTTCTGAAACTTCGATCACCTAAATTGGACCCATATATATATATATATAGAAGCACACACACACACACACATACACACTAATGTTAAATAACAGCTACAGTACTGTGGGGCAGATGATGAAATAATGACATTAGAACTGAGCTGGTATAGCCTAGTACTTACCCGTGAGCCTATCTGTGAGAGGAGTTCTATCTGCAGGAATTATTAAGATGTATATCACAGGCTTTACTGGCTCCATTGTGCAATGGTTAGCACTCTGGACTTTTAATCCAGTGATGCCAGTTCATATCTCTGTGGAGGGTTGGAGGTTGGTATAATAGTTAAGGGTTTTACCTCATAGTCACAGGGTACATGGTTTGATTCTCGGATTTGAAAAAGAAATTGACTTGGCTTAAAATGGTCCACAAGGAAGCTAGCCTAGTGCTTACTTATGAATTTTGTGCCTTAGCTCAGCCCAAGTGAATAAAGTGGTCATATTTGTTCTACTATTCATTCTATGTTATGCAACTTATAAAAAAGGTATGGCATCTATGTCCAAGAAAGTCACTGTTCCTCTGTATTCAGCATAAAGACGTGTCATTGAGTACAATGCCCACTTTGGTATGTACCTAACCAGGCATATCTAATGACTGAAATGTCTGCAAATGTTCTCACTAAAAGAATACAGGGCATAAGTAACATGTCCTGTACAGACCGCCTCAAGGCCCTATCCTTGTATTCTGTCTCCTACAGGCTCTTGAGGAGAAATGGATCTATGCCTGGCATACAAGGCATTGTCAAACCCCACTCTGACGGACCTTCTGCATATCTGCAAACCTATTCTAAAGACTTAAACCTTACCTGTGATATAAATAGGACCTACTGGACAGAGAGGTATGTATCCCAGAGTCTACCCTATCTCTGGAATAAGCTCCCCATCCACGTGAAGCAGAGTTCCTTCAAAATCCAATTCAAGCGTAAGTTGGACAATTGGATGGGGAACAGGATATTCACCCCTGGTTTGGCACCTTTGTCTTTAATGGACACTGGCAGCCTGTAAATAGTTCATCTCCAAGGCCCCTGCTTGTAAATGGTTCACTTCCCAAGTCCCTGCTTACACTCATCAAGCGTACCATAACTTTACATACATTTGGGATGCATGACTAGGCTTAATAAGGCCCTTGTAGTTGTTAGCCTAGTAAACAACTATGAACCTGTGAACCTAAGCCAAAGTAACCCTAATTGCAGAGGTCGTCATAGAGAACAGATTTTGGTGGTTTAGGCACATGTGCAGGAAAGCAGAAGATGATATGGTGAAGATGTGGGAGAGACAAGAAGTAAGGCAGGAGGAAATGAATGCATCCAGCTAGAGATGGATAGATGAAGAGTGTGAGAGAAGACCTGCGACAGTCAGACCTGACAGTCAAAGAAGGTAGGAGAGTGGCACTTAATCAAGAGAGGGATGGAGGCAGATGATATGACACCTCAACCCCATGTAAAAAATGGGAAAAAGGAGATTATTGATAATGATGATGATGATGATGAAGAACAGCTCTGCAAAGCAGAAGTATCAGAAACTGATAGGAATTTACTGAATAAACAGTTTTGTCCAACACATTGGACTTTAGCATTCACCTTACTATTGCTGCTGTAAAGCCAGAGAGAAGGCTGTCTACTGACTCATAACTGGACTGGAGCAAATTTCCAAATACTTACAGTCAGTCTGAATAAAATACAAACTGGTGCTCTCCATCCTACTACAAGGCAGCTGTTTTTATGTAATAAATGACAAATGCATCATAGTTTCACTCTGAGAAATCTTTTGCTATATGCTTACAGTTTGTCTGCAATTAATAACTATCTGATGGGGCCCTTGCTACCGCGGGCAAGTCAGAATTCCGTAACACTAAAACATCTAGTGCATAACAGCCTACTTGCAAGTTAAAAAGACCTTAGACAAATCTTAGTAGTATAAAGTCATGCAAAAGATTATAATTCAACCAAAAGTTAAAAAATCCTACTGTCTTCACACAGTGTCAGTTCTATCGTGTAGCTTCTGTACTGCAATCTCTGTGGTCATTTGGAAGTAGTAGCTGTATCAGGCAAGTATTTTATATGCATACAAACATGTGACTGCACTGAGATCCACATTTATAATAGCTGTACTGGTAGGATGTTGTACTTTATGTGCACTCCGTACTTGGCTATAAAAAAGTACATACTGATTTTTACAATCAGGTGACTGAAACATTCCTGTATGGTCAGACAACATCCTGTCTCAGCAAAGACAGTTCTGCTAGTGATTGAGCATTAGTGGTCTATAATTATAAAACTAAAAGAGATCAGGTGGATGGTGAAAAAAAATGGGAATGGAGTGTAGCCAGAACTTCCAGTTTGTACTCAGAACCTCATTCTATTGCCCAGTGTTTGGCCATGTTAGCATGTATCTCCACAGCATGAATTATGCTATGTCAGCCTTTTTAAATTGAGGAAAATAACTCAAAATTGCAATAAAAAGAAAAAAAACAACAACTTTGCAGGAGGGTGAGCTCCACTACACCACCCCCCTTTGAGAGGGACTTCACCCACAAACTCCCCTTACTTTGTTAAAGGCAGGTCTTGCCTTTTTAACCTTGTAATTTCTTTGAAAAGGTCACCGAAGCAGTAAGAAGCAGATATGCTGTGCATACAGCATATGCATGGACCTGGCCAGGGTCTTTGTTACTACTCCCCCATGCTGGCATTATTGACAGAGTTGTAAAACTGAATATTATTCATTCATTCATTCATTCATTCATTCATTCATTCATTCATATTTATGTACTGGGTAGTGCACTGATCAAGACTGACCCATTTCAGGCTCAGCCTGAGTGAAATACAAAACATTTCACAAACATAAAATATGTAAATTTTAGCAATAACAGAGTAGTTCAGACTAATTACATAAAAAAAACTGTACATACATTCTAGTGCACAAGCACCGTGCGAAGTACAATCAAACAGAGCGTAATGTACAATATATACATTAGTTTCCAAAGTGCTTCAATCTTCAGTGAATCTTGAGAAAAGAGAAGTGACTCAGAAAGGAAATAGGTCAGGTGATACTTCCTGCATTGAAGTGGGAGCATTTGGCTTGGATGAATAAGTGCTTTTTGATTTGAATTCTGAATTTGGAATAACTGTTGATTTTCCTACTATTGATGAGGAGAGCTTGCCAATGAGTAGGTGCCTGAGTGGAGAAAACATGTGCAAGTGATGTGGACTGTGTTTTTAGGGATAATATAAATCCATACATTGTGTGGTGGGTAGCTAACTGGTTGTTTGATAGAACCCATGTAGTAAAAATGAAAGTGCCACCTGTGAAAGCAAAGGCTTTACCTGTGGTGTATCACGGTGCTCAGTTTTGGGCCATGTCCTATCTGTCATATATTTCACAGATCATCAAGCCAACAATCTGGGCTTCTGGTTTAACTTTGCAGAGGACTGTAAACTGGATGTTGTCATTTATTCCTCCACTGACTCAGAATTGAACATGGTTTAGACTATGTTAATAACTGGTACAAGGACAGTGATCTCAAACTAAATGTAGTATACTGCATTATGGTAAACAAAACATTCCTACATTGTGCCATATAGGTGACAGACCTCTCCGATTAGACACTGCCTTAAGAGATCAAGGCACTTGCGTCAATAATTTCTAACCTTTTTGTAACCATGTCTCCTTAGTAGCTTGGAAAGGCATCTCCTCGAGATCCAAATAAGTCTTAATTTCCCTTTACTAATCTCTTATCTGACTCATTCCTGAAGGAGCTATATGAGTACACTGAACTGCCTTACATCAATGAACATTTCATTGAATTGGAACCTATCAAACACAAATAAAATCCATTGCGCAACCTACAATCCCAGCTGTCCTACCTTTAACCATGCCAACCCTCTCAATATACATAATCCTCCCACAACCCAACCCTAGTAAACTCTAGAGCTTTCCTAGAATCCTGACTCCAACCTCAAAGCTCTTCTCCCACTCCCTAACCTTAAATGTCCCATTCACTCCCTAACACTACAGCTGCCCTACTACTACCTAAAACTAAACTCTACTACCCCTAACACTTAACTCCTGCTCCATAAACCTACATTTCTTGATTACTGCCTAACCCTAAGACTCCTCTCTTTCTCTCTAAACCTAAATACCCCTTCCATTCCCAGGCACTAAGCCTAAATCCTCAAAGTGAGTAATGCATATACATTTAACTACACTGTTAACTATTAAAAATGCAACTTGACGAGCACACAGTTCAACCAGCAAGGAATCAGTATTCAAACTAAAACACTTCAGCAAAATGCAGCATAACTTACCTTTAAGTGAAACTGACTTGACAAAATACATAGAACCCTTGTTTTATGTAATACCACTTTTGACATGTATTTGTCTAAATGGATTGGTGATGAGTCTACCAATGCTTGACCTGGAACTCCACTTACCATGAACAAATTACACTGAAATCCACTGACCGTTGCAGCCCAGCATTTAGAGGGAGACCACCATGCCTCCATAACCTATATACACTAACTATATGGGCTCACTGAAAGTGTTTTTCATTATAACCATTTTAAATTAATTGGATGTTCGTAACTGGTGCTCAAGTACATATCAAGTTCCCATCAAGTCATGTCACTCAACTTGAGAGACCACAGAGACTCTTAACTAATAAGACCGGTGACCTCCCTCTCCCTGTACTTGGTCTCTTCTAGACATTTCCATGGTGATGTAGCTTTAGCCTTTCAAGCCATGAAATATCAGCGGATTATGGTTCCTTAAATATCTAGTTAAAGGACCTAAACCTTCTTCAACAGATAGATAACACATGCTGGCCCAATAGCTTCATATCCCAGTGCATCCCACATGTTAACCATTTGAAATTTGGGGACCCTCTACAGCAGGACCTGAAACATGGAGACTGAACAGCCGAAAAAATAGACTTACATATACCACGTCCAAGTTAGACATTTCTTGGAATATTCCCTTTTTTCTGAAGTATGGCAATGTCTAAGTTAGTATATATAAGTTCATAAAGTCTGGGGGGGGGGTTGTCCCCACATCAGGGGTACTGGGTGCAAGGGTCCTGCCCCCTTGTAAAAAAAGAAGTTTAAAGAAGAAGGCAATGTTTGAGGTTCACTCTTCTACTGGATTTTTGATCTCTGAGAATAAACCCCTTGCCACCATCAAGATAAACGTAGATAACTGCATGGGTAGTCTCGAATTCTCCAAAGTCTCTCTTGTTGTGCTCTCCTTGAGACTGGAGGACACTACTGATATGGTTTATTAGCAAGGCTTGTAATAGTCTGTAAAGTGACTGCCTACTGCTTACCTATGAACTTGTATACCAACTCCACAGTCATACTACAGTATGAAAGTGAAACAAAAACCACTGGACTCGATAAACGTCCTGCAGTTTCAATGAACCATGATCAAAGAAACCAACAAAATCTGCTGGATGTAACCGCACTCTTAGGTATGTAGAATAACCACTGTCCTACTACCCCACCTGATTTTTAATTATATGTACAGATCTCTCCAAATTTTGCTCTTTATAAAAAAATAAATGAATGCATCATTTTAGCTATTGATTCTACAACCCCAAAAATGGTATTTTAATCTGTAAGCAAGTTAGTTCTATGCAGCTGTCATTTCCTTGGACAGCTGTAAACATCTTCTGGCCTTCATAAGTCATTTTCTCAAGATATGCGCAGAAAATAAAATATATTCATTTGAGTAAAAAGAGTATATTGGGCTCACAGTTTTAGGGAGTTCTGCGCATTATTCGGTTTAGGCAAATTTGTAGTAGTACAAGCCGTACTGCACCATAACTTATAAAATCTGTGAGTTATTAGTTCATCATTGCGGCACAAGGAAGTAGCTACAGTGCTGCCTAATTTAATTTTATTACTTCTGTCCATCATGAGCATCCCAGAGCCTTCGTTTGATTTTATTATCTATGCATAGTGCAGTCATCTGTGTTGCAAAGCTCCTTGAAAAATACTATGATGCACACTGTCAAAGAGAGAATAAATGTTGATGGCATTCCTCTGTTTAATGTAGCAAATACTTGTTTCTTGATAAGTGGTCAGGGAAAGTAGTTTCAGACATTGTAAATGAGTGTTCTTTGTAATGGAATATGAAGTAGAAATGCCAGGGTTTAATTTGAAGACAGGGAGGCTGATGGTGTTCTGCTTTATCACAGCCGCAATATGTTAGGTTTGTGTTTGTGCCCTTGGAAAGTGCAGTTTAAATGTGATTTTGAAAAAAATATTTGGAAACATCATAGCTTTTGTCTGCTCAGATGATTATTGTACTCATGTCATTGTTGGAAAGGCAATGTGTGTAATTATTCACAGTTCTGTACTATGTTATCTCAGTGATACAAACTGTTTTGTAAATTAAGTTTGAAACATGAAATTTGGATAGATGTTTGTATCTGCTGTTCCCTGACTAAGATTAAAAAAACTCTTTGTCTGTATTAAGTGTCCCAGAGGGTCAATGATGCCTTCTGCCTTCTTATTCAATTTTCTTCATTCAGATGCCTAAATATGTTGCTTCTTCTCATGTAAAAGCTGTTATGTGTGTCTCCTGCTTCAAAGACGTTACTTGGCATGTGCTGCAGTAAACCACTGAGTATCAATCCCAATTTAGAAATTACCCAAGAGCATTGTCTGGCTAAGTGATTTGCTTTGGAGTCACACAGTAGAAAAATGAACACTGAAGGAATCAAACTCTGGATTACAGGACAGCATTAATCCTCTGTGCTGCCAGACAAAATATGTCTCCCCAGATGCTCTTTAACTTTGAGGGATAATAACCCACAGTCCCCTAAAGGATATCTAAAACAATATGACAAACTTGCCTATCAGGTAATTGTAAATGATTTATATTTTGTTTTCTTGCCTCATGGAAGATACACTTTTTACCCCCTCCTACCAGTAGTGCCACTGAAGTGTGAATGGTAAGACAATAGCAAGAGTCTATTCTTACTGTTCACTTCTCTTCAGAACTGAGGGAAGTGTGGGCCCACTGTGAGTGCCAAGTAAATGGTGCCATTTTTAAATTTCCTGTTTTTGCTGTTCAATGTACCAGTGTGCTGTGGTTCTCCAGTAAGTCAAGTTTCATTATTTCTGTATCATTTTATTGCCTGAAAAGGAACTGAAAGGATATAAAAGCAGGGCCCTGATTGTTCTAAAGCTAACTAACTTTGGTTATATTTCTGCTACATGTGTTTATGACTAAAACTGATCATTTTATAGTATGCTTTGCCAAGATAAGATACTGGATACTTTATTTATTTGATTATATATTAAGCGATCCTTTGTTTTGTAAGGTATTATGTGCCTGTGTCATTATCTGCCTAGGACATTACTGAGTTAGTGTTATAATGTTTACGCAACAAAGAGTAATGTATTATACTGGCTAACAACAGTCGTAGCATACCGAATATTACTGTGTAGTGATTATTGAATGATTGCTGGTTTCCGTCAGCAATGTAAAGTGATTAGCCTATTTTTCCCTCACCACTTTGCCTTCTTCCTCTTCTTTATTGCAGGTACGCCTGTCCCTGCTACTAAGCTGCTGTCTCTATCTAATAATTCCATTCAACTCAAAGCTACAAACCAGCTACCTGAAAAGTCCTACAGGTCATAACTGGACCAAAGACTTCCTGTCTAAATGTTAATTGTATTGTGTCTTTTATTACTTTAATAAACTAATTGGAGAGCACACTACCTAAATCGGCAGTGGAACTATTGTCTTTCCTCTTGTAATACAAATAATCTAAGTAACACCGCTTTCCAATATATCAGTAGCATCTAGTTTATTCCCCTTCTGCTCCTCTTTCCAATGTTTAACATTACCCTGAACATGTAGCTACTTAGATATTATTAAACACTAGTAGCTCTGTACAAATAAAAACAGTAAAATGTGACCAAACTCCGTACTACTAAGTCCTTCTTACCTATGAGTGTACATCCCAAGAAACTAAGGGTTGCCATAGGAATAGGACCAAGTCACAGTTTAAGAGGCTTTCAAACTAGATAGACTGCCCTCTTTCTGTGCCTTTTTTCACACAAACAAACAGATTTTTTGATTTTTTTTCTGCTGCCTAATCTACTCACCTTCGAGCTTGACTCATTCTGCACTGTTTGCTCTCGCTATGCTCGGGCTCACTCTGCTTCCCTACCCTACCCCCATTCCCAGCAACCCCCACTTTCATTTAATTTACTGCTAACCATGCATAACCCCTCTTCCAAAACCAACCAATCAGAAAACAAAGGATCTATAAGAGACCCACAATAACTAACGCAACCTCTAATTCCCTTATACTACAGGATCAGATACACACCCACAAATACCTCTCCAGCTACTAAGTCTAACTCAAACCTATATTCCTTCCCCCAACCAAACCTAACCTACTTTCCCCTTTTTTAGCTCCCCCATTCAACCAAACAGCAACAAGTCCAAAATGCACTCCTTATATGCCTTATATATTATAACTCTCTCACTTCTAATGCACCTCGCCTCATACCAAAATAACCTCATCCTCATCTTGTATAGTAACCCCCCTACCCAGATCTACTCCATTATACCCAGCTAAATATCACTTCATATCTCTTCCACAATCTACAACCACTCTAATTTAGAGCTAACCCCATTTAGTATTCTGCATAACTCTACAAAAGGCAGCATTTCCATACAATATAACCTATCTATCTCTATTGGTAGTTAGTGAAGACATACATCCAAATCCCGGTTCCTCAAGCAACGTAAATCAGGCCAAACTTAACCTAACTCCCCTTAGACAACTGGCTGACCTCTTAATTCTCAACATCAACATTAGACATATGTTTAACAAAACTGATGAACTGCACGCAGCTCTATCCTTTTATTCCCCAGATATTGTGCTCCTCACTGAAACATGGCTTAAGCCACATAACAAAGACAATGAACTACTCCCACAAGGATACGACCTACTTAGGAAAGACCACACATCCAAAAGAGGAGGCGGTGTCACCCTACTTTTTAAGTAAAACCTTACAGTTGACCTTATTAACATTTTCAACAACACTGAAACCCTAAAACCCAAAAACACAAAATGACCGAATGGTAATTGATCAGGATAAAAACAAAATGTTTTAATAAAAATATTAAATACGACTGATGAGCACTTTTGTCCGAAAGTCAAAGTTATACGGACTTTGTCAGATACTCTAATTAATCCATCAACTGTTTAAATAACAAACACTTATAACTGACTAACCAATCACCATCATTGTGCGATTACATAAACAAGTAGTTAAATTCAATTAGTTCACCCTTCTCTTAAATAACCAACCTCAATAAACAAAAATATTTGTACTACAAACAAAATTATGTAACTCCTATAATTAAAACAACCTACAATCACATTATTAAGACATAAAAATAAAAATAAGCTTTCTGTTTAAATAAACCAATAAGTGGTATGTTGTAACATGTTATAAAGCACATTATAAAACAAAATCCTACCTATCAAGTGCTCTTAACCTCAATAAACAGTATATAGAGCAATATTCATTCAAGCCTGGTCACCTTTCTGAACATACTTAACCAACTTGCCCCCCCCCCCCCAAGAATAATTTGAACAAAGTCCAACTCTGCCCTCTGGCTCAACAAAAGTACCCAACTCCTACTAAAACAAAGGGATAAAGCATGGGACACGGCGTGACAACAAAACAAAAACTAATAGGCAACAATTTCTTAAATTACGAAATAAAGCAAAAAAAAAAACAAATAAAAATAGATAAAAAAACATTAGTCCAACATACAAACTAACCACAAAGCTAACCCTCAAAAATTCTGGGTTGCCATAAATAAAATTCTCCAACCAGGCAAAACTGGCATCCCAACCCCAAATATTGACACATGTATAAGTAACATTGTAACATAATTCAGTGAATATTTTACCAACTCCATTTTAAAACTATCATTCAGTTCTCCACCTACAACCCTCCCAAACATACCAAACTTCCCATCCAACCTAAAGTATTTCTCCTTCAAACCAGTCCAGACCAGTACAATCCTCAGATACCTGTCCAAATTAAGACCCACTACCCTGGCTGGTGATAAATTTCCAGCTGAATATCTCCGTATTGCAGGCAAAGCTATCTCATACCCTGTCTCTATAATCATAAATAAGTCAATCTCTGAGCAAAAATTTTCAGTCCTCTGGAAAATCTAACATATAATACCTCTACACAAGGGTGGAAACTCGACTGAGTTATTCAACTACTGTCCGATAGTCATACTATTCCCACTCTCAAAATCCCAGAGAAATGCATACATTCTCAAATTCTAAAATACCCTCTCTCCACCAATCTCCTAGCCAAAACTGAACATGGTTTTTGACCTGGCCACAGTACCACCACTGCCCATATCAGTTTCACCAATCACATTAACCAAAAATGGAATGCAGGCAATCTACTATCAACTGTCTTTTTAGACCTCTTGAAACCATTTAATACAGTCTCCCATAGCAAACTATTGACCGTTCTCTCAGAACATAAACTAAATTACTCTGCACTGCTATGGTTCAAAGACTACCATTCTAACCAACAATAGGCCATTAAGTGCCAGGACAATCTATCCCCTCTTCTCCCAGTCACCCTAGATGTGCCTCAAGGATCTATACTTGGTCCCCTGCTCTTCACAATATTCACAAACAACCTCCATAAAGCCACCCTTCATGCAAGCTTAGTGGAATACACTGATGACTCTACCCTAATCTGCTCCGCCCCTCTCTCCAACTTCTACAACAAAAAAACAAGAATCCTTTACTGCAATTAAAACCTGGTTAGCTGACTCCCAATTAATACTCAACCCCCAAAATACGCAGCTTATGCTCTCTCATCCCTCAAAAGCTATGGACCCCATTGCCCCTTCACAATTATCACCTCTGACAACACCCATATCACACCAGTTGCACATACCAAGCTACTAGGTGTTATCAACAATCAAAACATGAAATTCAAGAAGCACATAGCTCAAACCATAACTAAGGTGCATAAAAAACTAGGCAAATGCTACAGATACAAAAACTACCTGACCTCTAATAGTAAAATTACCATAGCAAGAACCCCACTCACTCTCCACATTACTCTATGCTTCTCCCATCCTAGTTAACCTAAATAAAGGCGATCTAAACAAACTATCCATGTGCTATAACAAGACAGCCAAATTCATTGTTGACTCTTCCTACAGGTCTCACCATTGTCTAGCCCTTCACTGACTGACCTGGATGTTATTACCAAACTTGCTCACTCTAAATCAACTCACCTTTGCTCACCAAATTCTTTATTATCCCAACAAAACCCCAGCCATATATGGCCTAATCAACCATTACACCAACAACCGTCAGCTTAAATCTACTAACAAAGGACTGGTAGAAGTATCCAAATGTAGATATAACTCAGGTGATTCCCTATACACTTGTACTATCGCAAAAATGTGGAACTCCCTTCCACTCAAAGACAAGACACAGACAAAGTCAGTCTCAAAAAATAGTTAAAATCCTATCTCACCCAGTCTTGGATATGTGCATGCTCTGACCCGGGATAACTCCTACAAGACCACTCTAGCCGCATTAGTCCTCTTTTTATCTATTATAAGGGCTCCGTATAACTTCAAAACCCATATAATTCCTTGTAATGCAAACTATACCTATGTTTATAGAATTCTGTATTAAGTCTCTCAGCTTAACAATGCTATTATGTTTAACAATGTTGTGAATATTCTCATCTCTTCACTGCACTACTAAAACTCCTGTGGGAATCCTTGACAAATTTCTTTAACTTCTTTTCCAGATTGCTGCAAGTTTTTTTTTTTTCTATTGGACTGACATTTTGTATTTTGTATTATAATATGTTTCATGTATTGTCATATTGTATGGAGCTTTTCTCCCCAGGCCTCTGCTGAAAATGGACCACCCTGCCCAGTTGGACTTCCCCAGTAAACAAATGCAAAGTAAATAAATAAATCTGAGTCTTTATTTTGATAATAATATTAAAATAATTATTTTAATTTTGTTAATTGCAAAATCTCAAGTTTAAGTAAGAATGCCCTACTTTGGACTTCTATAAGGGTGTTTGTTGTGTGGTGCTCTACTTGTAAGAGGTATTCATAACTGGAACAATTTTGTAAAAAAGGTAATGTTTTAGTCTTACAGACAGCACAGATAACTGCAAATTTGTCATGCTTAAGGATTATGGTTTTGATGAAGTGTTAGTATGCTGCAGTGTGACAAAGCAAGGAGCAGTAATTCAACATAAGTAAGAAAAATCTATTGTAAGATAAAGTTTGTGTCTCAGTTTAAAAATATCATAATGGCATAAACTCAAGAACAGATGATTGTACTTTTTTGTTGCTTATAAAATGTCTTTGAACAAAACCAGTATGCACATTTATCCAGCATTCAGGATAAAAACAAAAAGCAACTCAGCTTCCTACTGCAGACACTGATGAATAGCAGAAACAGTTTTTGAAGTGTGCTTGGTTGTAAGCCCTGTGTAACCAAACAATTCACATATGCAGTACTGACAAGGTCACAAAAAGTACAAAACATGGCATGTCTACAGCTATTAAGGTTTGGCTTTATTGGCCTGAATGTACCCATAAAGACTTAAAAAGTGACAAACTACAAAAAGTCATAGGCATTCATAAGCCATGTAGCTAAAACACTGGTATGTCCTTAAATGGTCAATTGCATATATCCTGTAGGCCTCTACTACAGGAGGTTTAAGGTATTACACAGTGAAGACTCTAGCTTGGCTGAGCCTTTCTTGCAGTGTTTACTGATTGGTTTGTATGTCTAACCATTTTACCATTTGCTTAGTTAATAGCACTTGGATTCCTGTAATGTATTGATAGCTTTGACACTTCAGAAAGAGGGTGAGAATAAGTGTGTTACTGTGCCTGGGACTACAAATTGACAGTCCTTATGAAAGTTTGCACTTTAGCTGCTTTCCTTGTCTGGAGCTGTACAACTGTTGTCATTAGCATAAAACAAGCACTGAGAGAACTGTATATGATGGTCATTCATGGAAAAATGTAAGCACTCCTGCTATAGAAGATGAATAATATGCCTGTGACTCATACTACTTTCACTGTATGCCAATGAAATGGGAAAACAACATCACGTCCTCTGGTCTAGAATTACTCATGTAAAGGGGACCTGAAATAGATTCTGGGGAGAAGATATGAAAGCAATAACATAAGATCATGGTAGTATGGCAGGCCTCATGATGGCTGTTTTGTCAAAAACATATTATAATGTTATAATTAGCACATATATTTATTTTCATTCATTAAATATCTCAGAAAACAAAGATACAATTTAAAAAAATCTATTTTGAGTTCCAAGGTTGAGTTTTCCTTTTAATTTCAAAAATGATTAACAATAGATGCTGTCCACCCTTAGCAAACAAATTAAAAGCTAGAACTTCATCAACCTCTCTGTATAACATGGGTGGTCCACTTTTGCATGACCTTTATTTAATCTAATCATTAGTAAATGGGCATACTCTAATATAAATGCATTGACAGAACTTCAAAATAATGAACAAATAAGAATAATGAACGCTGATAAGGGTACTGTTGTTGTCATGGAACACAACTATGTGTTAAAAATGGAAAAGTCTTTAAGTGAAAGTGGGTTTTATCAAGTTATTCCTTAATATGAAGTACTTAAAAAGTTTAAACTAATTGATGTTTTTTTTTGTTTGAGTTATTATTACTGTGATGCCCCTGCACTGGCCCAGTAATCAAGGAGCCTCAATCCTCACCACTAGCACCAGTGAAGAATGTCCACATTGGGAGGATGACAAGTACACACACAGTAAAGTACAATTTTCCTTAACAGCACACAGAGATCACAGACAGTATGGGGCTGGTTTCTGGTTCTTTCTCCAGATCCCCAGTAAGACTCCCCACTGGCACAGCTATAGGGTAAAGATCTTAGCTGAGTGGCCAAGCTAAGACCTCCAGCACCCTCTCTGTCCAACCAGTGCTTCGTGTCCCTGCCCAAGTAGCTGACACACATACACACTTTGAGATTTGACTTATATACAAATCCACAAACACTCCTGGGGAAGGCTGGCACAGGTTTACTAGCTATGCCCCCTTCTGCCCAGACTACAAGGTAGTTATCACTGCCACCAACCAGTTCTTATCAACTGCTTTTAAGGCCTTTACCAAATGGTGCCCAATCTTACTGTGTAATGTTACTATTATCCAAATGGTAAGTGTGACCAAGGTGAAGGCTATTTAGGAATGGCCTATACAGTGTCACCAAATACATATGCAAGTACTCTAAGAGCTTAAATATCTCTAAACAAACCAGCCACAATTAAAAAATTTAAATATATTTAATGATAAATAAAAGAATAAGACAATATTCAATAACTTAGCACAGGAACTACAGAGTTCAGAATCACAGGAAATGTTTTAAAACAACATTGCAGAAGAGTCTCAAATAAATACAGAAAGCATCTAAAGTAATATTTACTATATTCCTATCTATAGCTAAGAGAAATGACTGTACCCTGGTTAATTACTATTAGCAAGGCAAGTGCTGATGAGAGGATGTTTCCAGGTCCAAAGACAAATCAAAATGCCAAGTCTTTCTTTGAGGGAGTTCTTAAATTAATAATCAACACTACTGCTATGTTATCTCAGATTACATCACTCATTTTCACCTGCCTTCAGTTCCCAAGCTAAACAGATACTTAAAATTTAGCACCTCTATGTCAAAAATACATATATTTCAGATGTGCAGCTGCTAGGAAGTCACAGTGCAATAAAACACTTTACATTTTAAACATAGTAATTATTTCTGTTCAAGACAATAAAAAGAAACTACTAGCTCTAGATATCCTGTCTCCTTCAGTGAAACTGAGAGATAAACACAATCATAAAACATTCTGTTCTTTTCCAGTAGGGTACACTGTGGTTACATTCTTGAAGCTTAGGACATAACATACAGTTCAACACACGCTTCTGCACCAGTAGTTTAATATACACATAACATATAATTCAAGCATAGGAATATTAAGGCAAGCATAGGAATCATATTAATATTCACAAATGACATATGATTATTTACAAAATTCCAGATAGCTGGGCTGGCAGTGACACATTTCTATATAAATAATATTAATACATTCCTCTCTTCCCCAAAATCTCAAGCTAGTTTTTCACATGACCCTTGAGAAATGTTGCTTGAGAGGGTGAACCTATCTAGGAATCCTCTACCCCATTCCCTGTCCTGAGATTCCAGCTGCCTTGGCATTGCTGACCCCAGTACTGTGCTGCATTGTCCCATCATATGCCTGCAACACTAGGTTCCACCATAGTAATTT
The DNA here is from genome assembly GCF_019279795.1 of Protopterus annectens. Taxonomy (NCBI): domain Eukaryota; kingdom Metazoa; phylum Chordata; order Ceratodontiformes; family Protopteridae; genus Protopterus; species Protopterus annectens. Next base: position 1,107,013,427 of record NC_056733.1, read on the forward strand.
CGGATTTTCCTGGCTGGATCCCTTTAGCCATAGATCCCCTCAGACTCCTACTGCTTTGCACTACAAATACTTAGCACAAGGGTCTGCCTATCATGGTAAGGTTTCATCATGTTAACATGGTACGATTTGTGCTCTGCCTAACAGTTCCACCATGTAGTTAACATCACTGACCTTCCTTACCACCTTGTAGGGTCCCTTCCAAGCTGCCTGCAACTTGTTTTGTCTGACAGGAATGAGAACCATCACCTGCTGCCCTACAGCATACACTCTAGCTTGAGCATTCCTGTCACACCAGACCTTTTTCTGCTGTTGGGCTTCTGCCAGGTTCTCCTGGGCCAAGCCCATGTGTTCCCTGAGCCTTGTCATGAGGTATAGGACATATGCCACATTAGACTCCTTGTGGGATTCACACTCACCCTCTCACTCATCTCGAATCAAAGCTAGAGGTCCCCTCACCCTATGCCTACACAGCAACATAAAGGGTGAAAAACCTGTGGATTACTGGGGAACCTCTCTGTAAGCAAACAACAGATAGGGCAAATATTTGTCCCACTCCCTCTTAAACTGATCTGCAAATGCTTGTAGCATCATCCTGAGTGTAGAGTTTAACCTCTCAACAAGACCATTAGTCTGGGGGTGGTGGTCTTTAGGTGCTTCACCCCATAGTACTTCCACAGACAAGCCAGAAGGTCTGACATGAAACTGGCACCTCTGTCAGTCAGTATTTCTTTTGGGAAACCTACCCTGCTGAAAATATATAACAAAGCATTTGCCACCTTTTCTGCCTCAATAGAGGACAGAGCCACTGCCTCAGGGTATCTGGTACCATAATCTACTACCACTAGGATATACCTTTTTCCCTGCAGAACTTGGGGTACTCAGAGGCCCCATAATATCCATAGCTACCCTCTGAAATGGCTCCTCAATCACAGGCAAAGGCATCAAAGGAGCTTTCACTTTGTCTCCTGCCTTGCCTACCTTTTGGCACTGCTCACAAGTCCTGCAGTACCCTGTTACACCTTTGTAAATCCCAGGTTAATAGAAGTTCTGCATAATACATCTCTTTCTACATGTTATGCCCATATGACCTTCAAAGGGAATATCATGGGCTATGGCTAGAAGTGCCAGACGGTAGGTTCTGAGCACTACCAACTGCTGTATTCTTTCATCCTCTAGCCCTCCCTCAGGGGTCCACTGTCTATGCAGTAACCTTTTGTCCCAGTATACAGATTCCCCCTTTCCTTGAGAATCAGGTGCCTCACTAGCTCATCCCTCAGGCCTTGTAATGTAGGGTCTGAGAGCTGAGCCTGTCTCAACTTTCCCTTTGTAACCCTTCCGAGTTCCCCTTCCACAGGAAGTCTGGCATCCTCTGACAGTGGTCCCTCACTGTCAGCTTGGGTACTACTACTCACCTCTGCCCTTGCAGTCACTATGTCCAAGGGAACATCAGTACCCACAAGCAGCTGTGGCTCACTTTCAGTCTCACTGCTACAGGGTAGCTCCCTTCCTGAAGTAACCACCTCACCAGTCCTAGCCGCAAGTGTGCGGTCTGTCTGGGTCTCCCCCAGGCTACCAGACCCACATGCTTGTCTCCAAGCCTATCTGCATGTAACTGCATGCACACACGTACTGCATTATCAAAATCATTCCCTGTCAGGACATCTGCAGGAATATCCTCAAACACACCTGCACAATGGCTTCCTTTTCCACCATCCCAGTCAAGGTGAACCCTAGCCAAAGGTATTTGGAATGGGGTCCCTCCTAAAGTTATGACTGGAGTAGACTGCCCAAGCAAGTAGTGCTCCTCTGTAACCATTACAGGCTTCACAATGGTTAGGTCATAGTTTGGGTAGTTTTATTGTGTATGTATTGGTGTTCTTTTTTGGTGTTTTTTTTTTCAAATACTCTAATATAACACCTGCCTTCTAGAATGAACCTAATCTTTTCCAACATAAAAAAGCACAATTAGCTATTCATTGTTCTAAAAACTACTGAGGAGACTCTGACTGAAGCTTGTAGATACATACTTTGAGGACCACTGCTAATCTCTCCCTACATGTTACATGATATTGTAATGGGAACACTTCTTGCAATTACATTATCTACTGTTGATTTCTCATGTTGATCCCACTACTCTGTATATTCTACATTTATTTGATGCATAAAAAACATACTATAAAATAATGTTGCAAATCTTTTTACTATAAGAATATCCTACACGAAGTTCTGCATTTCGGTCTTTTACAGTCCTGCTGTATGTCTAGACAGTGTAATCTTGTCCAATAAAATGGTTTGTCTGTCATTATATTGTATATTTGTTAGGTTACTGTTATATCTCAAAAACAGACAGACCCCACAACAATCCAGACGTAATCCAGAAGTAGACAAAGTATTCCAAGTATTGAAAATGATCCAAATGTAAAAACAACACTTTATTACTATTAAGCGTTTTTCGTCTCGCTTGTAGCGAGACATCTTCAGATCACATGTAATTACATCACACTGTGTTTAAATCCTATTCTGCTCCCAACTTCCCATCAATTCATTGCATTGGTGTGGTTTATCTAGCTTCATGTAAATCATGTCCTGCGTTTTATATTGGTAAAACCGACAGGAAACTCAAGGAGAGGTTTACGAGCATCTTTATGGTATTAGAAAGTGTAAACAGGACAGTGCATTAGCTAGACATGTAGGTGAACATCCGAACCATTCATTTGGCTTCAGAGCAATTACCCATGCGTTTATAAATTTACACGTGCACTTCAGAGGTACAAAAGAAAATTCCTCAGAATTTTTAAACATGCAAAAGTATCCCTTTATTGTCCAGGTTTTAAAGTATATAACCAGGCTGGTTTAATTTGGGTTTAGTGCTGCTTGTCAGTAGATTTTAGGAAATGTATTTAAGACAAGATATTTAAGATAAGATATTTTAGATATTTATTTAAATAAATGCATTCAAATAATGTATGTTTTAAGTACACATACTTAGTAGAAGTGATTTATTTTAAACACAAATTTACTTAAATAATGTATGTTGTAAGTATGTATATATTGGTAAAAGTTTATATATATTATATTTAACACAAGTAATATACTATATTTTAAAGGGCCGCCACAGTGGTGCAGCAGTTAGTGTTGCTGCCTCACAACAAGAGGTTCTCTGGTTCGATTCTTGGCTGGGGTGCTTTCTGTGTGGAGTCTGCATGTCCTCCCTGTGACCACATGGGTTTCCTCCGGGTGCTCCAGTTTCCTCCCATATCCCAAAGACATGCAGTAGGTGGATTGAACACTCTAAATTGGCCCTTGGTGTGAGTGTGTGCATGTGTGTGCCTTCTGTGGAAGGTTGGGCGTCAGGCTGGCAACTCAACACCATAAAACTCCACTGCCAGTCATGAGCAGACAGATTATCTGCTGTGGCAACCCCTAACCGGGAAAAGCCGAAAGAAGAAGAAGAATATACTATATTTTAATGGTAGTTTTACCCACTGGATTTTAGGATAAAGTGAAATATTAGATTAACTGATGTACTAACTAATTAACATAGTTAATTGATGAAATGAATTGATGGGAAGTTGGGAGTAGAATAGGATTTAAACACAGTGTGATGTAATTACATGTGATCTGAAGAAGTCTCGCTACAAACGAGACGAAAAGCGCTTAATAGTAATACAGTGTTGTTTTTACACTTGGATCATGTTTCAATACTTGGAATACTTTGTCTACTTCTGGATTGCGTCTGGATTGTTGTGGGGTCTGTCTGTTTTTGAGATTTGTGTTCATTTTTGTTGTTGGTACTTCCAGGTTTGTCCAGGTTACTCTTATATGTTTTTGCCTGTTGGCCTGGGTCATGACTAGCAATCATCTTCAGATGATATCACCTATGTGGCTTTCAAAGGCAAATTAATTGATTAATAAGTAAGCAAATAAATACACAAATAAATAAATAGACAAATTAGAAATGAACTTGAGATGCTGGGTAATATCAATATGCATTGGAAACTGTCTATGGATCACTTCTCATGTTCTTCTATGCAGCTGTTTGGGTTGACACAACTTATTGTGCTTTTCTTCCCCAAAATTATATTACATTTTCATAGAAAACCGATAATACACACACACACACACACACACACAATTCATACAGGTGAAACATTTGTAATAAGTAACAATACTGAGAATCATCATCGTCTTTAAAATCTCAATTATAAAGAGGAAAGATGGAGAATAACTATGTACAGAGGAAGAAATAAAAACATCACAAGAAAGACAAAGAAAAGTATTAAACTATACATACAAGAAATGAAATAATTTCTATCTATAAATAGTGTAGCAAAAAACTCATCATGGTTCCCGTATGAATTGATAAAACCTCTGGAAGGTAAAGAATATGTGATTAGATCCTTACATCTGCTGCTACAAACAATAATGCCACATCTGCAATAATTGCACACATCTTTTCTGATCCTATGTCAGTCTTTGCTGCCTAGCACTGGGAGAGGATCCAAAAAGAACACAATTTCTCCTTCACCAGGAATTTCAGAAACATTGATGTAAATACTTTCAATCAGATATGTAGCAGGGGTCAGCTACATTTTATCAAAATGCACATGTTCCAAACACAAATTGCAGTTGTTGTGTCTTTCAGCTTTCTCCCGGTTAGGGGTCGCCACAGCGGAACTCCGGTCCACTAATGATTGGTAGTTGATTTTTACGTGCCAAGTTACCAGCCCTGATGCACAACCTTCAACGAAGGTATGCCCATTCACGCATGTCTCCACACAGAAGACCCTCTAGCTGAGAATCGAACCAGACAACGTCTTACTGTGAGGCGACAACGCTACCGCAGCACCACCAAACACTAAATGTGTGCACTCAAATATACTGGGAACGCATGGAAATATAAATCCTCAGAAATAAGTATTTTTGCAAAGGAGTTAAGCACTCAGCACTCATCAAGCATGGAGCTTTGCAAACATATCCCCTTTTTTATACATTCTCATTCTGAGGTCACTCCAAATTAGCAAAAGTGTAATCATTCCTAAAGGATTGATTATCTTTTTTCTGTTTCTCAGTCAGACTTATGGAACATTCAATATCATTACTTTAATTGTTTAGACATCACTATAATAAGTAAATAAGCTACCAAGCAAAAAAAAAAAAAAAAAGAGGAAATATAGTTTGAATAACTCAAAAATGACAAAACCCAGCTCACAAAAGTCAAGACAGACCACTCAACTGCTAGCTTTGCCACCTATAGGTTCATAGATTAGTACTAAGCTAATTGCCCTTGCGAGCCATTTTAAGCCTAGCCAGCTATCCCTTGTGAGTCTTGAACCCTGCACCATGTGTTTGTAAGGCAAACACCTTTACTATTAGGCCACTCTCCCAACTCTTTACCTTTACTCTACCTTTGGTGTCATTCCCTTCACTTTAACTTTATGTGTTCGTATTATATAGGTCCCCATATGAACACTACATTTTGAAGGAAGAACACCAGCATGGAGCACAGTAAATAACCGATACTGAAGTTATGATGTTATAAACAAACTCTGACGTCTGTGCAACAAGAATCAGGCTGTAAAGATACAGAAACCTTACTAATATTATTTTGCTAAACAACATAAAAACAAGCAGACTTGGTAGCTCGGTGGGTAGCATATTTACCCTTGGTGCTGGAGGATCAGAAAACTGTTGGTTCTATCCCCACACCAGGTAGCTGGATTAATGAGGTAGCAGAACAGTTTAGGGTATATTTTACATGTAACGCTCCAGTAGCTGGATTAATGAGGTAGCAGAACAGTTTAGGGTATATTTTACATGTAACACTCCAGTAGCTGGATTAATGAGGTAGCTTAACAGTTTAGGGTATATTTTACATGTAACGCTCCAGTAGCTGGATTAATGAGGTAGCAGAACAGTTTAGGGTATATTTTACATGTAACACTCCAGTAGCTGGATTAATGAGGTAGCAGAACAGTTTAGGGTATATTTTACATGTAACGCTCCAGTAGCTGGATTAATGAGGTAGCAGAACAGTTTAGGTATATATTACATGTAACGCCCCAGTAGCTGGATTACTGAGGTAGCAGACCAGTTTAGGGTATATTTTACATGTAACACTCCAGTAGCTGGATTAATGAGGTAGCTTAACAGTTTAGGGTATATTTTACATGTAACACTCCAGTAGCTGGATTAATGAGGTAGCAGAACAGTTTAGGGTATATTTTACATGTAACGCTCCAGTAGCTGGATTAATGAGGTAGCAGAACAGTTTAGGGTATATTTTACATGTAACGCTCCAGTAGCTGGATTAATGAGGTAGCAGAACAGTTTAGGGTATATTTTACATGTAACGCTCCAGTAGCTGGATTAATGAGGTAGCAGAACAGTTTAGGGTATATTTTACATGTAACGCTCCAGTAGCTGGATTAATGAGGTAGCAGAACAGTTTAGGGTATATTTTACATGTAACACCCCAGTAGCTGGATTAAAGAGGTAGCCGATCAGTTTAGGGTATATATTACATGTAACGCCCCAGTAGCTGGATTACTGAGGTAGCAGAACAGTTTACGGTATATTTGACATGTAACGCTGTAGTACAGCGAGGAGCATTACATGTAAAATATACCCTAAACTGTTCTGCTACCTCATTAATCCAGCTACCTGGTGTAAATATGTATATATATGTATGACGAATAAGAAGTACAAAATTTCAATGTCTAGCATTATTGACTGACTGTAGTCCTCAGTGATTTACCAGAAAATCAAACTTTTTATGCTGACACAATAAAGTATGAAGTAAAATTAGGGCCATTCTGCAAAATTACGGACCATGTAGAAGAAAGTGTGGAATTTAAGTGTGGGAAGTAGTCAGCTGTCTGAGGTCAGGCTTGAGCTAATAGCATTGTTGACAACTTCAGAATGAACTCCCCTAAGTACAAGCGGAGGGAGTGTAGTGCGGGGAGTACATCTAGGTAGTAACCCTAATTTTACTTCATACTTTATCATGTCAGCATAAAAGTTTGATTTTCTGGTAAATCACTGAGGACTACAGTCAGTCAATAATGCTAGACATTGAAATTTTGTACTTCTTATTCTTCAGAAAAATTTATGCTATTAACTTTTTAAATGAATTACAGTGATTTATTTATTATTTTTATTTTATTTTACATTTATTTAATGGGAAAGTCTGACTGGAAACAGGTCTTTTTTCAGCAGAGGTGCGGGGAGAAAAGGTCTGAAAAAAGTACAAAATGTAGAAAAATTACCAAAAAATGTAGAAAAAGTACATAAAATAGTGCAAAGTACTAAGTATAAGAAAATGATAAAAAATTGAATTACATACATGATTGAGAAGCTGCAGAATATTACAAAAGTGATGTACTTAAAATATGGACAAATTTCAGAGGAGCTATACAACATACAAATATAACACATGATTCATGTTAAAATTTTCTGTGGGAAATGCATATTTTAAGGTTGAAACAGATATATACAATGTCAAATAAGGCACATATTCCATTTGCAAGTCAGAAGAAAGTTAGAGGACCTTGATAAGGTGTAGGTTTCTAAGATATTTAAAAATTGCCCCTGATTGTGGGCCTTTATCTCCCCACTATTTTTGGATTTGCTCCTAATTCATGAGCAAATAAATCAATAGGTTTGAACTGGTAATAACACAAATATTAGCTCAAGAGACCTAACTTTACACCTATTGGTGTGACAAATCTCCTTCCTAAAGAAATCCCCACCTCTGGAACAAACTCCATCTTTCTGTAAAGCAAAGCATGCAAAGCATGTTCCTTACTACCTTCAAGCCTAATGTAGCTGAATGGTGGCAAACCAACATTTCAAAAGCAAAATATATGCATATATTTATATAAGAAGAAGCAAGAAAAAGAAAAAAGGGGCAGGGGGTAGAAAGGACAGAATTTGGAAATAGAAGGAGCTGGAGAGTAAGTGTCAGTGTGGATTAGTTACCTGTAGATATGTAAGATGCTAGCTGCAAAATAGTAAGCCCTGAGCCGACTATGTGAGGGACGAGATTTTTTGGAGTTGTATTAGAATATTTAGATATTATCTCCAGGAAGGTCAGAAGACAATTGAGACTAGGTATGTGAATAGAAAGAGAATGAGAGGTAGTCTTTGTTAGGGAGTTATGTGACCTGTCCTTTATTCAGACACCTACATTCATGCTGCTTTTTTAGAAAGTGTTTGAAATGGGGTCGGAAAATTAAGTCGTCATCAAATTTAACTAGGTTATAAGGAAATGAATGCCATATTTTTGGGGAAGCACTGAGAAGTTATGACTAGTAGAATGTGTTTGTAGAGATGGACTACCACTGTCTTGTCTCCTGAAGTTATAGGTACTAATTGCAGGAAACACCTTAGAGGCAAGAAGAATACAGGGTAGTCTTGATGAAGTACTTGGGAAAGAAGGGAGCCAAGAAGAAGACTGTCTCTTGCTTTCTCTAGCAACCACTTAGCTTTAGAAAGAGTGAGGCAGTAACGTTCATTCGGAGGAGTGTTTAATATGAAGCGGCATATTTTATTTGAGATGGTTTGAACCATGGTTTAATTTTTTGGCAGAGACAAAAAAGGGGAGTCTGTACCCAAGTTTTGCAAGAATGATATCCTTGTCTATAACTGCTCTGGCAGTGGTAGAGAGAAACTGAGAAAGCTTGTAGGCCCAGAAAAGTAGGTAGTCTTGGTTCACTGTTTCTCAATGTCTTCTTGGAGCTTGAGGGATTTGTTTTGCCATTTGTTTTAGTGGGGTGGTAATGCAGTGTCTACATTGCTACTTTGGCAAAGAAACCATGGGCAAATAAATTGTCAGGTCCAGGAAGAGGAGAATCTAGTGGGATTTATTCAAGTATAGGGAAAATATGCTTAGCACTTATCTGATGCATGTGTGTGTATGGAGGGAAGATTAGACAATTCTCTGAGGAAGTCATATGGTGACAGGACACTGGAAGGGCAAGGTATGAATCTTAGACTGGTTGCTTTATTTGGTGGAGCACTTCCTGTTGTATTAACTTCCTTCCAGAATTATTTTTGTGCTTAAAGGGTGTGGGGGATTTGTGCTGATTTTAAGTGTTTGGCTTTGTGTCTCCAGATAACTAGTTTGGTGATGTTTAATGATCTCAGTTCCTGAAAGTAGGGTTTTTTCCTATTTTCACAGGCTTCATTTGTATGATTCACCCATTAAGATAATCAAATTGTATCCTACTTGTGCTGCTAGGTTTCTGAGCCCTGCAGTTTTAAAGCGTATCTATGGTAATCCTATGATTTTTCCCCGTTGACCTATAACTTTATTTTGCTTCTGTCCAATATGTTGTTTTATTTGCTGTAATGCCATTGCTATAACTGAAGTATTTCACCCAAGGCCTCCAATATGAAAATACTCTGCCCCTTTGAATCTCCCAGTTAACTAACAAGCACACTAACAAACAAACAAGCAAACAGAACAAAGCATAAGTAAATAAATTGGACATCTAGAATGAGTGTATGACGGACAATGTCAAACTCCTTTGTAAGAGCCAAGTGGAAAGCACCACTAAGGAGGCAGAGCTGAGGAGGCCTTTGTCTGTGCTGTTAACATTCTTATCAGTGAGCAGTGTTCCTTTATACAGGTGGATTTTCGGGTTTTATTAATGGTGCTAAAGCATCCCCATTATTGCACATTTAGCCACTGAATCTTACATACTTTTTGAATCAGACTTGTTCAATATTAGTGCAGTGTTAGCTGCATTTTACATTTACCTACAAGTTATGTTCTCATTATAGATTGCTTTTATTGTAAAAGTAGTCAGACTGCAGATGTGAAATATGGCCATTATGTTCATTAGCAGATAACTAATGTTACTTCTGTGATTTACACTTCTAAGAAGAAAAACTAAATGTTGTATTGTCTCCCTTTTATAGCAGTAAAATACATCATCAATCTTCCAGCTTTATCTGTAGTTATTCTAGTGAAATCAATGGCAGATTATAATACAGGCAGTTCAGGCATCTTTCCAGGGCCCACAATTCTAGGGGAGCCCTTAGCCAGCCAAGAAAATAACTTTTTCCCTTAAGTTTCCTAATAGTTAGCAGGTAAGGTAACTCTTTGTTAGCTTATGTACTGAACATAAGAAGCCATTGATCCCATGTTAAAAACACCATGTATTTATGTTATTTATTTAGAGTTTCAGATTGTTTTTTTTTGGGGGGGGGGGTAGGTTTGATAGGAGTTGTGAGCTACTTAACCATAACTCAGCAGAGGAGAATGATTCTTGTATTAGTTTATGCAGGTTTGTCATAGTTTTAACAGAACAGGCCAATGAGGAATCATCTGCTTATTGGACTATAGTAGCATGTTTAGTAGTTATATGGAAGATATTAAGGAAGAGATTAAAAAGTATGGAACCTAGAACTGATCATTGTGAAACTCCTATGTTTATGGGAAGGTAAGAAAAGCCAGTTTGCCATTTTACAACTTGTGGTCCATTTGTGAGATAACTATGAATCCACCATGGGGAGATTCAGCTAGGTCTATGGAGAAGATTTTTGAAGAGGTTTCAGATGGGACATGATATCAAAAGCTTGGATAAGTATAAGAAAAGTGCTGAAACTAAGTCACCTTCATGTCTTTGTGTATTTACTGCTGTACTGACGTTCAGTATAGCACCAGTAGTGCTTTGATGTGATCTAAAACTATGTTGTGTAGGGGAGAGAAGTTGTTTGTCTAGAAGATAGCTAAATATTTGTGCATGCTTTTCTATAGTGCTTTTGATAAGGGTGATAGTACAGCTATTGGCTTGTAATTGGAAAGTTGAGTGGCTGTACCTCCTTTGTGAAGGGGTAAGATGACCACTTATTTTCCAAATGGATGGGACAGTGTGTTCAGCCAGGAAAAATCCAGATTTATCAAGATTGATATGGAATAGGAAATTTCTTCTGCAGCTTCTCAGATTCATCTGTCAGATTGGGGCATTGGTAGCGGGTTTTAGCTTATGGAGTTTCTTTTTTATTATAGTAGTTGGAACATGTTGAACAGAGAAATGTTAAATAATTTTATTAGATTGAGAGGGGACTATGAGTGTTTGACTGGATGCTTTACCAGTCAAAGATATCACTATGTTAATAAAGTGGGTATTAAACCGATTGGCAATGCTATTGTGTTGTTTTTTTTGTTTTTAGTGTTGGTTGTGTGGCTTGTCCTGGATTTAGCAGCTTATTAACTGATACTCAGAAGAGTTTAGGGTTATTGGAATGATTGTTTTTGAGTGGGCAGTAGTATATCTTCTTTAGTGTTGAGATGGTAAGCTTTGTTTCTTAGTTGTCAGGAAATTTGTAGGATATTATCTGTTTATTTTCTCCAACTTTTCTATGATTTGTCTGGCAGTTTCTTGATTTGTTTTGATTGTAAGGATAGCCATGCAGCTTGGTTTGTTTTCACTGTCTTTGATCTAAGGGAAGCAAGGAGTCCAAGATGCTTAGGAAAATTGTATTAAATTGTGTTACAGCATCATCTAAGGGGAGGGCCCTAAGTGATTCCCAGTTGCATTGATAAAGTGTGTTTATAAAAGTTTCTATATGGAAGGTGGATATTTTTCTAACCAGGGCACAGTGGTGAGTTATAAGGTTACTGCTTTGGTGTCTGACTATGTAGACAGGTAGATGGTCAGTTAGACTCTGTGAGAGTGACATAGTAAGAGATTTTATCAGGACAGGATGTTTGTGTCCAGTCCAGGGTTGACTGTCCTGCAGTAGGCGTCTTGCACCAAGTTGGAGCAGTGATGTGTTGGGTGAATTTATAGAGATGAATATTGTTAGTTTGACTTTCAGAGTTTAGTGTTTTCCAGTTAATATTAGTGTCACTTACTATGGTGGTTTCATAGTGGATTTTATCAGATATTCAACATAGGGTGTCTCCAAGTATGGGATTATCTGGGGATGGGTAGATTCCAATGATGGCTTTTCTCTGATTATTTATCTTGTCTATTGTTATCAGAATTTCAGAATTAGAAAACACTGAAATAGTTTAAGGGGACAGCAAAATTTCAATACTATGCTTGTATTATATTGCCACTCCATCAGGTGTTTTTTTTCCTGCTCCTGTGTTATCTTAGGATAGTGTACCCAGGCGGTAGTGAGTCTTCATTTTTGTATCATATTACAACCATGTTTCAGTGATTATGAGGAAATCTAGGAACTGAGTAGTTATCCAGGCATACATCTCAGAGTGTTTATTATAAATGCTTTGTATTTTGATAAGATGTAAGTGGAGACCAGGGCCTGGATGAGGATTAGCTTGTGTGGGGATGTTACTAATTTGAGGAGTATTATCTAGTGTGGAGGTAGGATGAGTTAGGTGAGGATTTAGGTGAATGTTGTCACATATAATGTTGTGAGAAAAACTTTTTTGTTTGGATTTAAGTGTAGAGTTGTGAAGAAGCAGGAATCACTGCAGTTTTAGGGAGTTGTACTTGAATAGATGGCTATACATGGACTGGCATAGATATTTTTTTTTAAAAAACATAAATGCCAAGCACCATGAGTATTTACTAGTATATACTTCTGGTGTTTGTCATTTATGCATGAGCACCACAGGTCAGTGAAGATATTCAGCTTGGAATGCTTCTTTACTTAAAAGAACAAATAAAAAATATGCTACAACTGCAGCAACCCTTCCTAATGTGCTGCAGCTCTCTGTTCATTGCTCAACAGAAAGACTGTGCATATATTAAAAACTCTGTTGAAAGCAGTGGTTGCCGTTGGGTGCTCTCTAGGATTTGACTGTGACTCATGAAAGACAGCAAAAGAAAGCTCTATCTAACTGCAGGTGTTAGTGAATTGCCAACTTGAAAGAAGTTTTTTAATGCTGGCAGACAACCATATTTTTGAAAGGGGTTTGCTGTGCTGTAGAAAAAGGCAACTTGCTGTCTTCATTTACTCAGTTTAAACTGTGGCATTAAAGGCTAGTGTGTATGTGTGTGAAATAAAGTGGTGTGCGAAATAAACTGGAATACTTTCTTTTTTTAATATCCTGGCAGACAACTAGACTGGGGAGCTGTCTATGCTATGGATGAAAGTAACTTGCCCTCTTCATTTGGTCAGTTTAAATCCTCATACTATGGGCTAATTTGCAATTGTGTGAAATAAATTGACACATTTATTATTTATTTTGGGGCTTAGTTGTAATGTGGATGAAATAAGCTTGCCTTTTTCACTTGCACTCTTTAAAGTCTGGTATTAAGGGCTGGACTAGTATTCATTTGTGTTAAATACATTGGAATATCTATTCACTCTTTCTTACTTTTTAATATGCTAGCAGGGCCCAGCTGTGCTGTTGATGAAAGCCACTTGCAATCTTCATTTGTTAAGTTTAAAGCCTTAAAGGCTTCTGTGCATTTATGTGTAACAAATTGAAATATTTATTATCACTTTTTTTTGGGGGGGGGTAATCTGCACTATGGTTGACTGTAACTTGTCCTCTTTATTTGCTCAGTTTAAATCTTGGCATTAAGTGCTGGGCTAGTGTGCACGTGTATGAAATAAACTGCAGTGTTTATTCTCTGTTTTAAAGGGGAAGCCAGCTGTGCGATAGATGAAAGCAACTTGCCCTAAAGTGCTCTTAAAGTCTAGCCCTGTGGGTTATTTTACATTTGTGTTAAATAATTTGGAATATTTATTCTCTCACCTTTTTGCTGGTGTCTGTCTCTGCTGTGGATGAAAGTATCCTGCCCTCTTCATTTGCTTAATTTAAAGTCTGGCATTAAGGGTTGGGCTAGTGTGGATTTATGTGAAATAAATTGGAATATTTTCTGTTTTTTTTGGGGGGGAGTAACTGAGTTTTGGATGAAAGCAACTTGACCTCTTCATTTGGCATTAAGGGCTAGTGTACATTTGTGCAAAATTGGAACAATTATTCTCTTTTGGGGACAAGCTCTGCTGTGGGCGAACTTAAGTTACCCTCTTCATTTTCTCTGTTTAAAGTTAGGCATTAAGGGTTGGGCTAGGGTCACTCAGCAATTCATTGTACTCTGTTTTCTTCCTCGATCAAGATGTTTGACTTTAATTTTCAAGAAAATGCCTAGAGATATAGAGTGGTTTGTAAGTTAGTTCAATAATGTTTTGAACATTTTTAGGGATAACAACATTCCAGATGCATAGTTTTCACTTCTTGTTTCCTGATAAGGAAGGGGAAGAATTCTATTATGTCTAAATAAGATAGATAGCACATGGAACACCACAATTATGCTCTTATTTAAAAAAGTGAGGTTTGTTAAATAAATTTCTCATATCAGAAAGGTGCTTAACAAGCTTTTTTTAAGCACTGTTAAGTGTTGTTGAGATCAGGTCTCACGGCTATGGATGAACATTGGCCAGCAAAGAACTGTGGCAAAAGAAAGACCTTTTACAGCTATTGGTAAATATAAACAAAATATGTGGCAGAACAAAGTATCTAACAGAACTTAAAGCCATTTATTCTTCAGAGGGACACTTCATTTCTCCCCACTGTCTATTTAAAGCATTAGTGTTTTATTAGCTTTCAAGGGATTAGAAAGCCAGTCAAAACACTCGGTGCTCCTACCTTCTGTTTTTCTGTAACTAGTAGTTCATGGAGCAAATAAAGCTGCATGCACTGCAAAGAATTTTGATTTGGTCTCACTCATAATTTTATTAGTTGTTTTTGACATTGATGCAGAGATTGAGTTCTGAGAAAATTTATTGGCATCAGTGTCTCAAACACAAAATAATCTAGTTATGATATGAGACACAATCATAACCCTCTATATTGCTCCTACACAGTTTTTCCACTGTTGTATTTCTTTCTTTTTGTTTGCACTTGTGAATACTACATTAGTCACATCTGACATTCTTGTATCCTTTAGCCATGTCCCATCCATTGCCCTATATCTGCGTTATACCAAGAGTGAGTTATTAAACTATCCTGTTTTCTCATACCCTTTTGTCTGAACTGCTAATTATGGAATCTCAGTTAGTATTTGCCCCTTCCATAGCCAGCCTGATGTTATTAGGTAATTTGAGGCAGTGCAGTAACGGCATCATGCTTGATGAAATCTGTTTATTGCTCCATCGCAAAGATTCAATATGTGGGAGGTGCACTTACTGAACCTGGGGGCTACTGTCTCATCTCAGAATACATTCACTAAGTAAAACACACAAACATTGCACACAGCACAGTCGATCAACAACTTACACTGAAGTTGTTAACAGACCACTGCCTGACTTCCAAGCTAAGGACCGAGACATCTCATCTGTTAGTTCTAACAGCAACTCACCCTCCTTCACTGTGCACACCCACAGCCAGTAAACATTTATATCTCTAAATGTCACAAGACTGCAGACTCAAAACCCTTAAGACCAATTAAGGCTATATCTGCCCTTGGTAATGTTTTAGTAATAGGTGACTCTAATGTCAGAGGTGTACAGACATCACCCTTAGGCTGTATAAAAACAGGGTGACAGCTATCTTTGTAGAGCCGGGATAAAGGAAGTAACAAGGGATGTTAGATCCATGCATACTGACAGATATGATTATGACTTGCAAGTGGTCCACATGGGGGTGAATAGCCTTAGGTGCTCTATGTAGACGGACATGCTGAAGGATATGATTGAACTTGCTATTCATGTGTCTGAGGCAGGAAAGACGCTGGTCTTGAGTGGTATTTTATCACCCAGAGTGTTGCCAAGAATTAAAAACAAGATAATTGGCTTTAATAATTGGCTCTGTAGCTGGTATCATTTCAAGGGTAACCAATACCTCCCTTACCAAGGGTTTTGCATTTGGGTTAAGGTCTTCCTTGGCCCCATAGTGCCTTTTTAGGCAGAGTCCATCTGTTGGACATTCCAACTTGGTAAATTCCTATTTTGCAACTCGTTAAAGTGTCTCTGCTTTGCAACAAGGATTCTTAACAAAAATGTCCAGACTTGAGGCCCTCTTGGACCTTGAACACATTCACATAACTGTAGTTACAGAGACATGTTTTCAAAGCAGTGGAAACATTCCCTCTACTCCCAGGTTTAGTGCCTATCATGTAGTCAAATGTACTGGCAATTGTGTGTGCGTGGGGGGTGGCATTATTTGTAAAGGATGTCATCACCTCATGACAGGTTCCTCAGGGCACCAAATCTGAACTCCTAGATGTCCAAATCAAGATTAATTACCACTTCATAGCTTGTTATAGAATACCACCTATGCCCCCTTCTGAGCATGATGGCTATCTTAACACCTTAGCTGAAATCTCCATTGAACCTTTTGAAGGTTTGATTCTCTCAGCCATCATTATCTAACTGTGTGACTGTGAGCAAGTCACTTATCCAGATGCTGCTCATGGGCCTAGTCTGAAAAAGGCCCATGGAGATCAGTTCTCTATCCAAGAAAACAAATAAAATAAAATGAAATAAAACCTGATGCCTTTCTACCAGGGGATTTCAGTTATCCATCAACAACCTGGCTGATCAATACTGGTAATTGTCAACAAATCTAAGCCTTCCTTGACATTATAAATGCCAACTCTCTTATAAAAACAGCTGAAGGAAAACTCCACCCTAGAACTAAAACAATCTGTTTTTGCTCACTCTACCTTTGATTACTGACCTATTTTAACACCCCAGAATCACTCTAAGTGCTTTATTTGTAATTTTAGCCTGTTTTCCACAACATGGCTACCAATGGGGCTTGATGTATCAATGTGATCTTGTTCTCCCTCAACCCTTTTTTTTCCCATAATGCTTTGTATGACTCATGCCAAACATAAGGAAGTAACTTTGAATTCCCATGCCATTGCCATATAATGGGATTTGTGTGAGTCACTGTTATTTTCTTTACTTTCTATAAAAGCACTGCTTCTTTTCTGTCTCTAATCACCCTCATTTATGTTTGGCTCTGACCTTGCTTTACATTATACTTAGAAGTTATACAGCTACAGCTAGAAAAGTAACTAAATTGCAGGCCCTTGTTCATGGTTTTCTTTGTCTCATAAATCATACTTATCAGGACAGATGGGCAGACTTCTGTGTGTACTCAGTCTTTTACAGATTACTGCATGGGGATAGGCATCTAGCCTTTTGAGTAATAAAAGCTCTGATCCACATTAGCTCCTATTTCTTCTCAGGGCAAGTGGTTCTTCATGTACCTGGTTAAAGAAACTAAACCTTCATCAACAGATAAATAAGACATGTTGGTGTAATAGATTCATATCCCCCATCTTTGGAACAAACTTTCACTACATGTCAGAGTAGCACCATTGCCACCTTCATGAGAAACCTAGATGATTGGATAGGCAGCTTCAAACTCTTCCTGGTATGTCTTGTGTTACCCTCCTTGAGGCTAGAGGGTATTTTTGAATAAGGATAATTGGCATGGCTTGAAATGGTCTGCAGATTGACTGACTAGGACTGACCTATGAACATATTGTGTGGACCAAATGAAGAAGGAAGGAAGAAAAAACAAAACAATAGGAAGAAAAAACAAAACAATAGGAAACACTAGCCAGTGACACCTCTCCAGAGGTTTTTAAATAATATCTTGTCAACATTATAACAAATCACAGCAATCTAGTCATTTTGCAGGAAGCAAGGCTGAATAATTTCTCCCTGGGAAACTTTACCTCAGAGGCAGGTGTTACTATGACATTCCGAAGCTTTAGTGGAATCCAGTTTAGGAGTGACCTTGATCCTTAGGGAATTCATGATTAGCCAAACAGACATGGAGAAATTTCCCCAGTGGCTGCAAGTTGTTAGGATAGTTGGAATGGAGATGGCTAGTCCTCGCAAAATGTACCTATCATTAAGATGTGAAAAAAAATGGAAGTCATCTACTTTATGTGTAATACCTGTAAAATAAAACACAATTTCTTAATAAGAAATAACCTGCTGAAAAGGTTTGTGCTTGTTATTGACTACTTTCTTTGTGGAGTTTTGGAGCTAAAGATGTACAGACTAGTTCTGCTTGAAAAAAGTTTCAGAATCATTAATGTTCAGACGCAAAGATAACTCTATGATTAAGCTAAGTTTTATAATTTTATAGGATTTGATGCAACACAGTTAATTAGATTCTCAAAAATAATTCATGTCAGAACAGGATGAAATGTGAGGTAGATACCAGGTTTAACATTCTTGACAAGGGAAATGAATCCTGACAGATACTGACCTTGAGCCTGACACAGAAATGTCACATTGTTGGCACCTGCCTCCTCTGAAGATGACGCAGGAAAACATCAATAGATCATGGGTTGTTTTTCTGCTGAGCTTAAGTAAAGAAAGACGGTTACATGTGTCAGCCAAGGCAAGACAATGTGGAAATAAATAACTGTTTTCTACTTCACTTACAAATACTTTCCCATCAACAAGTTGTGCTACAAAATTCCAAACAGGCAAAGGACAAATATAACATTTGTAAAAAAAAAATTCAGCAGCTAAATATGCCACAGGCCATAAAGATGACTTCAAAGTACAGGGATATGTTTCCTGCAAACTTATATAACCACATTATAAATAGAACAAAGCAGCAAATAGTTGTTATGACTAACATTAAAAAGAATTGTTTGAATATACATGTTTTGTGCATAACAAACAGAGGTGAGACACAGGAATGGAACTGTGCCGCACTCCTGTGAGTTAAGCAGCACAGTAATGCACACTGTGGCACATAAAAGAAGATCAGAGATCATTATTACTGGAACACTTTGTATGGCTGTTGGTACAGCAAACGGTGTTCATCTGTAAATCTGAATCTAAGGTAGGGTAGCCAGCTTTTCAGATGTCTAAAATTAGACTTTTTTGGTGAAAATGTGTCATTATCAGGATAATTCATACCCACGTCCAATGCAAAGGAGAGTTGACTGTTGAGGATACTGAGCAGTTATCAGAGGACATCATTCAAACGAGTAAAGCAGGTTACGATATTAGATACTTTCCAAACAGCTTACTTCTGATACAAGAACTATGCTTATAGCTGAAAATGAAGTACATTTGTGTGAGGTTAAATGCAATTACTGCATGCTGCCCTACATAATGAATAAATTACAAGGATGTGCATATTTCATGCTTAAAATATTTATGATACAACAGAATGGAAAATGGAATTAATAATGTCGTACTTTATTCCCAGATTCCTAAATTATTCATTGTTGCAGCTGTGACTGAGAAGTACAAAAGGAAAGGGTGTATAAAATGTAAATCATTTTTAAAGATCTGTTTGCAAGAGATGTCCATGACGGTCATCTTCATCTTTCTGAGGTATGGACAAAGCCTAATAAAAGCATACTGTATGTATACAAGCACAGAATTCCATTCCCATCTTATTAACAGATCCAAGACACTCTTGGTTTCCTGAAGATAAATGAATTATAAGACAAATTAACCTGTGCATAACATTCTCCCATCTGGACTGTGTAGAAGCCCACAGGAAAGTGGAAACTTACGATGAAAATGTAGGAAGCTAACTTAGTAGATACACTTATCTTATCGGCCCTTAACATGTTTTTATCAAAGCTTAGTCAGAATTAAAAAGGTAAGTATTTAATTTCCAGCCTTGGTTTTGTGGCACAGGTGGCAGATTCCTGACTGCAGCAGTAGTGACTGAGGTACAACTAATAGCCCTGCCACTGGAAAAGAGAGGCAGTCAAGGAGAAGAGTGAAGAGGGGTGGTCTGCTTACCTCTTCCGGAGGGAGGGAAGGAAGGAGGGAGGGATAACAGTTCACTTGGGTCCTCACTGGGCAGCGCTAACTTCCTGGTAAAGACCAAGGAGCTCACTAGTTATGCCTTGGGGGAGGGGCAGGGCTGCATTGAGGGAACACCCCTTGTAGAAGTGATGGGAACAGCCTTATCCATGGTCAGCCCACTGCATGTCCCCCAAGTCTCACCAGCTGCTTACTGGTAGGGACGGGAGAAAAAGCAGTAAATCCTTGAAGCACTCCATTAACTGCCTGAATGATGCCCCCTCCCAGTTGATCTTCACCCTAGTGATGGGGACAAATGGTCCAATTGGTCAGAAGAGGGATGATAATCAATAGACAGTAGGAGCAAAAAATGTAAAAGTCTTACTTTGTAGACAATGCTAAATAATTTTGAGCAGTATAAGTAGATCTGTAAAGGTCAGTACAAACTCACTTTCGTTTGTCAGAGACTAAGAGATATTTAACAAGTGTCCATTTGGCTATCTAAATGCTACTCCACATTTCAGTATCTTTGGTTTAAGGACATGCTTTATGCTGACTGTAGAGGAAATCTGGTTTACATGGGTATCAATTGCAAGGAACATGACAAAAGTCATATAATAATCTAACACAAATGCTGGGATCACATTATCTATCATCAAAGGGCAGATGTCTAGGGACAACAAAAATTGTCATTCAGTTACTTACTCATATAGTTATTTGCTTATTTACTTAAGTAGTTATTTACTTGCTTTCTCACATAATTATTTATTTACTCACAGTTTTCTTACTTACATAGTTATTTACTTATTTACTTATGTAGTTACTTTCTCACATAGTTATTTACATATATAGTTATTTTCTTATTTACATAGTTATTTACTTACTCACTCACATGGTTATTTACTTACTCACTCACATGGTTATTTACTTACTTATGCACATAGTTATTTGCTCACTTACATAATTTATTTATTATATTTTGCTGACTAGCTTCATATCACTTTTTCATTAAAAAGTTGGAACAGATGGGCTCCATTTTTCAAAAAGAAAAAGATATCTAACACAGCAAAAGTTTCTCACATAGTTATTTACATACATAGCTATTTTCTTATTTACA